>NW_022145888.1:0-8691 GCF_002938485.1 Sitophilus oryzae | reverse complement strand
TTGTTTTCAGTTACGTATTACTGGTATTTATAGGTGGTGATTCATTTTACAAAGAGAAGAGAAAATCCAGAAATGATCCAGTGATTCTAAAATTTTAGCAAAAAAAAAAAAAATTTTTTTGGAAATTTTCAAATTAAAATAAACTCCGTTACTTTGGACTTATTTGAAACGATAAAGGAGAGAAAATACGTTTGTTTTATCCAGGATCACGTAAAATGCTTGCACTTATTTCCTGGGACCACCCTATTGCCGTTGCAGGGGTGGTACTTTTAAATCTTTATATTATTTGGAACGTTTGAAGTTGTTTAAAAACTTATTTTTTATTTTATGTTTGTAACTAGTATTGATTGATATTGTTGTAAACTTGCTGTAATTATATTATTATTTTTTGTACTAATCCTGGTGGTCCTTTATTCGATCCCGAGAAAGAGAAAATAGTATCGAGTAACAGATTAAACCATTATTTTGCATAATTCAATAGTATATACCAACTTAAATTAGTATTACTTTCAAATACGCAGCAATTTGTCATTACCATGTGAAGTATATCGATAAATGTATATCAATAAGGATCGACAATTTACTTAATCCTTACACAGATATTAACCTGTAGATTAGTGTAAATTTGTTTTCAAAATATGTCTAGATAACGAGCTTATCTATTGCGAGAGATACATAACATCATTAATAAGAAAATAAATACTTGCGTGTGAAAATACTTTCAAAGGGAAATCTAATGGAATAATTTTATTTGCCCATTGTTGCTTTCATTTTGACTAATTTTGATGGATTAACTATGCAAAATTTTTATTACCAAATCGTTAGATATTAGCAGGTTTAAATGTTGAGTATTACTAGAGATTTTCTAACCCATACAGATTGGCAGCACCTCGAAATACACCTCGGTTGATTATGCAGAAATGGAAAGATGTAGAAAGAAAATATTCTATGTGTATATGTGGGGAGACAATGTACAAATTAAAATTATTATTTTGAAATATACAGGGTGATTTTTTTTTTTTTTTTTTTTATAAAGTTTATTTTTTCTTATGGGACACCTGTATTTTATTTCATTTTAAAGTTCTTAGGTCAGAAAAGGCATTTTATTATAAGGGTTAAATATCTTTAAAATCTTTGGTTTTGGGGATATTTAAAGATATCTAAATTTGCATGCTACAAAGAAACTTGATTCCTTAACACGTTTGGCACTTTCAGAATTAATTCTTATGCTGAGTTTAAAGGTAGAGAAATAAACTTTATAGAAAAATGTTATTGCTTCCTTAAATTTATACAGGGGTATCAAAAATTGCTGATCTGTTTTAAGAATATATTTTACATAAAAACTTCGTTATTTTAAATACAACACAAGCAGATTCAAATGTTCTTTAAAACTATATTAGGGTTTCCTATACCTGACTAGCTCAGATTTTGAATAAAGATCAATTTTTCAATAAAATGGCAACCAAGTGGGCTAGTGTCGTCTTGGCAAGTTTCTAGTGACAGTTAGTAGCTATTTTCAAAATCGAAATTAGTTCATGGACTTATTTAAATTTATATCAGTTTACTTATATTTAATTTACCTACTAAGGAACTACTAAATATGTATTTATTATTCTATCAAGAAAAACGAAGAAGTAGCGTTCTTTGATTTATTTTACGATGACTTGTGGATATATGGATTTTCTATAAAAGAGCCAATTATGGCAAATTCATTTTCTTCACTTCCAACGACAGTTCTGCCTAATAGTTTTTTAAGAAACCACACTACTAGCTCTGCGAAATACAACTAGTTTTTCAAAGGAACGCTTATCAGGACAATTTCTATTTGGATTTCTTTAAGCATAAGCCCTTGAGGCCAAGAAGAAATTTTCCTCACAAAATAAAATCACTAGTAACATATTATCTATTCGTCTATCAGTAGATACTGCTTTATTTTTCTTGATAAAATAGTGAATACTTATTTATTAAACTATTGTAGGTAAATTTAAGTAAACTGTTATAAATTATAAATAAGAATGTCCATAAACTAATGTCGACTTTGGAAATAGTTACTAACTGTCACTATAAAATTGCCATAGCGATACCAGCCATCTTGATTGCAATTTTATTTAAAAATCGCTTTTTTTGCAAAATCTGAGCCAGATGGGTATAGGAAACCCTAATATAGTTTGAAAGAGCATTTGAATCTGCTTCAACTTATTTAAAAAAATACAGGGTATTGCATTTGAAATAACGAAGTTTTTATATAAAATATATCCTTAAAGCAGATCAGCAACTTTTGATAGCCCTGTATAAATTTAAGGAAGCAATACCATTTATCAGTAAACTTGATTTCCCTACTTTAAAACTCAGCATAATAATTAATTCTGAATAGCAATGTACAAGGTGTTAATAATCTATTCTATTGTAGCATGCAAATTTAAATATCTCAAGAACCAAAGATTTTAAACATATTTAACCCTTATAATAAATGCCTTTTTTTAGACCCAGTAATTCAAAAATGATATAAAATACCGGGTGTTCCAGAAGAAAAAATATAACTTTGGTATGGATCTTAGTTCTGAAACACCCTGTATATTTCAAAATAATTTTAATTTGTGCACATTGTCTCCCCACACATACCCATAGAATATTTTCTTTCTACATCTTACCATTTTCGTATAATCAACCGAGGCGAATGAGGTGCCCCACCCTGTATGTAGTAGGACAAATATACTTTGCTTATTTTTAAATATAATTTAAATAAAGAAAAAATTACTTGAGTTACTTGAGATTTAAATTAGAGCAGATTTGAATCTGCCTTAAAGAAACAGATATATCAATATCTGTATCAAATATCGCAAGTATTCAAATTTAACTGTACATTTTATTTTCTACACATAGTATTTTTTACATAATTTAAGCTATAATCGTATTTGGAATCAACAAGATTATTCGCCTACTCGCATCTTTGATTTATTATGCCGCATATTAAACACATCGGTACCATTTTAAGCTTGACTGATTAAGAAAAGAAGATATTTAACAGTAAAGATAGAATAAGTTTTTTCGTATAGCTTTTAAATTTCAAACAAGGTAGAACAAAGATTCCTCACTAAAGACCCTCGTCAAAAGGAAGCAACGAATTGTTTAAAGATAAGAGCGTTTGAAAAAATTACCGTAATGTCAATTGACTATTTAGATAATTAACATCAAATATGGTTCTTTTCCTCTTTTGGAACAGGCAATTACAAGGCGATGTTTAAATATATACATATATGCAGATCTTTGTAAAGTTAGTGGGATAGAAGTGGCCATTGTGAAATTGCAGAGGTAAATTGTGCATGATGATTTATTTACTATTCAATTAATCGTTTTATCTCAGAGAAGGAATAAAAAAGATTTTTATGAATATTAAAAAATTTAACGATTAATTCTCTGTTCTCTGTATCAGATACCTAGTAGAATGTAGAATGTTTAGGAGGGGAGTCAATCACCGCGACCTTACAGATCTATTGTGTGTTCCCCTTCCTTGAGTTATAACTCATCATACAGTCTCAAGGCTTTAACAAAAGCCAGTATCTGAGACGGCTCCACCGGGGCCAGCTCTCCATCCTCGACATCAGCCGTACCAAAGTTCATGGCACGAATGGTCGTCGTTTCGGCGCACTCAGTGATAAGGTGTTCTGGTGTTTCCCCATTTTCCCCACTGAATCTGCATTCGCCGTTATTTCTCAGCTTCAGCCTACTGAGGTGTTCGTTGAGGAGACAGTGTCCTGTTAGAAACCCCGTGATAATCCGAAGATTTTACTTCAATCAAGGAAAATCTTTGATTTTGCTGGGTCGTAATTTCTTTAACTTAAACTTTTTCGAGTGTCTTAGACCGTTGGAGGATACCCATTACCCATTCCCAGTTACGGATGGAGTCTTCCAGATTCTTCAGTTCCGCTTTCAGTTGGTTCCCGTTTGGAAAACAGAACGGTTCTGGTCCAGTTAGTGTTCGCTCCTTTCCTAGCTAGATCATTTGATTTTTCATTCCTTCTATCCCTTGGTGAGCAAGTACGCAGAGTAGGAGGACTTTATTTTCTTTGCCTAATTTGTTGAGCTTTTCTAGACATTCTTTGACCAACTTCGAATGAAACCTAGTAACAGATATCTATAATTAAATAATTTACATGCCCAAAACGGTGGAATTTGTGCGAAATTAGTGGAATAAATTATTTGTTTCAATTATACTTTTTCCTTAAGAGTTTACGATCATTCACAATGTTTAGAAGTACAATTACAATTAATAGAATACCCTATCAGTAGCTTGCGATAGTAAACTAGAGAATAAATAGAAATGGTCTAATTATTATTAACTTTTAAAACTATAAACATTGTATTCTGAACCACAATTTCTCTTTGCGGATTATAATCAAAGTCTAAAATGACATTACTCACAAATTTTGAAGTATAATTAATGAAAGAAGTTAAAAGTCTCTCTTTCTTTCTTCCTAATTGAAAAATACTACCACTAAATTTAGACGTTCTAACTGCCTATATTGAAATTAGAGGAACAAACTTCTACGTTAATTGAAACCACTAATTTCCAGGTTCTGAATGAATCTTAAAATTTTAAAAACAATAAGAATTGCATGGATAATACTAGTAATAAATTTGGATAACTTCATTATTGAAAATACTTATAAAATATTAAATAAAAAATAAAATTAGTATAGAAATAAGTTTTTAGTCTAGCTGGTAAAAAACGGATAGCTATAACCAGATATATTGTTTAGACTTTCATATCATATACCGGGTACGTCTCAAACGTGGCTCACCGCTATAACTTTTTTACATTTTCAGATAAAAAAACGATATTTGGTATGTTAGTATATGACATAAACTAGGATTGGTTGACGTATTCAATTGTTTTTGGTCACTTCCTGTTTCACCGGAAATGACTACAACTTTTGATTTTTAAATGGTACCCTCGGTATATTTTTACTTTATTCGGTAGAAAATGACACTCTGAATAGAATGACATTTCATGTCACCTTTTGACATTTTCTTTCATTCATTTGAATAGAATGACATAGCATAATATGTCAGCTTTCGCTTAAAAACAAATTGTATTTTAAATTTCAATCTAGAGTGCAATGGCTGTGTTAAAATACCAATGTTGAATCAAGGAGCCTCGGAAAAATAGATTTGACCGTATAATATTTTTCGTGTTTTGTCCTAGTCAATTTTATCGTCGTGTATAAAACAATATTTTTCCCATAGCGAGTTATGTTTTAAAAAATATTCAGAAATTATTATTTCAAGGAATGTATTACGAATAGAAAAAATATTGTGCTGGGTTGGCGTTGTAATGTAATTTGACAAAAAAATAACGCTGTCTCTTTAGTTGTCAGTTTTGAGTCAATATTTTTTAATTCTCTTTCGTGTCGATTGCTGATTGAATTGGAGCCAGAAATGGCTCAAAACGAAATAAGTAAATTGCCAACAGATATTCAGACTAAGGCGACAAACGCCATATCCAAACTACTTCCATTTAAATCTCGAATAACTTATGAAAATGAATACAAAAATTTTCAAAAATGGAAGCAATTAAAAAACGTGCGAGAAGAAATAAAGTTTTTAACCTATCCTCGCTGTTAAAGTATCATTTAATCTACCCTTGCGGTTAAAGTACTATTTTATCTACTATTTTTGATAGATATAAGGCAATTTTAATAGTTGCTATGGAAAAAAATATATTTTTTTTATGCAACCTACTAGAAATGTTATTTTAATATTACAATAAATTTCTTTATAATTTTCCTAAAAATTATTATCATAAAATGGAAATAAATTTAATATTACTTAACAGTTCTTTAATTTCCCATATTTCGGATTCGTTGACCCTTCATCCATTGATTACTAATAAAATATATAGTCATCATTCGCTTACGTCACTGTTTATTTGCTCGATATGCAAATAAGATTTTTAGCACCTTCTGAATTTTGAATTAATGTGTATCTCCAATGATATTTATAATTTGAAAGATTATTAATTGGAAAATACCACTGAACAGTAAACATTAATAATGAGAAATTTGTATTAAAATGTGAATTTTAAATATCATTAATGAGATTTTTTTTTTCTAAAAGTTAACAATAAATGTTCTATTTCAGTTATATTTAGAAAAATAGGTCTCTTAAATTTTCGAGTTTTGTATTCATTAAGCCGACGTCTAACGAGTAACAATAATATATTATGTATAACGTATGCTCCTAAAGTTTTGGGAAAGAATTCAGAAACTGACAACTCTTAGAAAAATAGTTTTATATGTTTATCATATTTTTAAACAACCTATGTTTACTATCCTAATTATTATAAAATAAAATTCAAACAGCGGACAAGGGACCGTTATTTTCGATTTGCCTAAGAATTCCCCTGACGCGTTGCATCATCCTTTGGACAACTTCGGCGTCAATTTCTCTAATTTTTCTGAATATACGGCGTCGCAATTATTCTTCGTTTTGTGCTTCCCACCCGTTATTGTAGACTTTCCGACTCAATATTGCCCAGAACTCTTCGATTGGGCGAGTCTGAGGTAGGTTAGGGGGATTTTCTACTTTCGGTACAAAGTCGATTTTGTTCGCTACTATTAGGACTATACTATACAAAGGACTATACCAGTCCCTTGTGATTCTTGCATAATGGCATGAAGCGAGATCCGGCCAAAATATTATTTTGTCATCCACATGATGCGTGTTCAAAAACTGAAGAAGTTCAGGGAGACAATTCTCGATATAAAAAGCTCTGCATTTAAGGCTTCACCCCGAACAACGCCAATGTAAGGATCTGAGATGAAGCCAGCCTCAGAAATGGCACACCATACCAAAATTTTGTCCTCAAACTTTTCTTACTTTTTAATCTCACATCATCAGGGACATTCTCATAATTGTCCATGTAGAACCCATCATTGCCCTTCATTTCAGAGTTGGACAATGTGAAATATTTCTCATCGTCCATCACGATCAACTTGTTGACGAAATGCACTCTCCTCAGCGCGCGGCAACATCTCGGAATTCTCTCTAGCTGGGCCTCTGTATATTTTGGAGCTTTCCTCCTTTTTCGGAAGATTATATATAAATACAATACAATATTGTTACTTGATAGGGTTCTAAACACCGTAGTCTTTCCAATATTAAATCTCCTGGCCAGTTTTTGCTGTGAGATCCCAATTTTGTGTTTTGCTGCTTCACTTAGTCTTCCTTCTCTTATTTGGTTCAAAACCCGCGGCCGACCGGATTTAGGCAAATTTACACATGGTATCCCTTCTTCACATTCTTTAATTGTGCGATAAATTGTCGATTTTCTAATGTTTTGATCCCGATAAATGACGACAATATCTCGTTTCGCCATTCGCCCAACAAGATTATAAACTTCTCGACGAAGATCAATTTTATAAGACATTTTAAGAAGCAGAACCCAAAATCTTTTGCTTTGTTTATTGAAGTGACATGACTGATGACATTTCATTACCATGACTACTCCATTAAATGCATTTTATTACTTAACCAAACCAGATGAAAAATTTCCCAAAACTTTAGGACCATACGATATTACATGTTATCATGTTTTAAGTCTTTTGTTTATCTTGGAGACCCTAATAAAATATAAATCATATAGCTACATCTATGTTCAACAGCGTTGCCCACTTTTATAATTTCATTCATTTGAACTAAAAATTCGTAATACAAAACTAAAGTGCCAAAACGAATGACAAATAAATAAATGTGGCAACTTGACATTTTTTACAGTAGAGCTACCACCTTTAAATTCCAGTTAGTCAGCACGGACCCGAATATATCCATGGTTGGCAACAATGAATTTAAAAATTGTACCCTCGAAATACTTAACTGACAGTTTAATTGCTATCAAATATATACGAATATTCTAGTATATTATACATTGTTTGGACAAATGTGCCACATCATTGCATTTTGGCTTTATTGCATAAACTTTAAAAAAATCCACGTACACATTTAAAAAACTAAAGTTGATGCTGATATTTCCGAAATGAAACGTAAGATTGGAGATTAAATAACATTAACACGTTGATCAAGAAAAGTGACAATGAGAATGTGATATTTTTGGTGTTCAAGAAAAGAATCCAGTTTTTCTTAGATATACTCTGAAATAAACAAGAAATAAAGGTATTTTTTAGATTTGGAGGGGAGAGTTCAGCAAGAAACACAACTTTTCCCTAATTTTATAGTAATAACATATTCCTGTAGAGTTACATGTGAAACACCTTGTATATATATATACAGGGTTGTTCACCACATACGACACGGAGTATTGTAGCTAAGCGTTTATATTTTTACAAATTTCAAGTTTTGGGTTCGATGAAGGACTATTAGAGGTAAAATTTAAAAATAATTTACAAGATACAGAGTGTCCCAAATAAGTAAAAAATATCAAAGTTGTATTTTTTTAAATGGAACACCCTGTATATTATTACATTTTTAGTTTCTACGATTAAAATAAAGGTAAATATGATTAAGGTTTATTACACTTAAACCTTACCGTTTTTGAAATATTTTCAATTTTGTGAAATTGCAGTAAAAATTTTAAGGCTTCATTTCTCCAAGGGTATCAAAGTTTTTAATACTAAATATTTACTGAAGTTTATTTATTGATCAGTTATTGTGTTGCAATAATAAAAATAATAC
>NW_022145887.1:360181-378533 GCF_002938485.1 Sitophilus oryzae | reverse complement strand
TGGATACAAACGGTACATTGTGAGACAGGAAATTGTAGACAGAAACAAGCCCTATAACATAGGATACAACATTTTAATGAACAGTTCTTTACATAAAATCAATAAAATGAAAAATATACGAAATAATTCTGATTTCTTTCAAAAATCGACAACTATGAAACTATGAACCCTTCCTGGATACAAACGGTAGATACATTGTGAGACAGGAAATTGTAGAGAGAAACAAGCCCTATAACAGGATACAACATTTTAATGAACAGTGCTTTACATAAAATCAATAAAACGAAAAATATACGAAAAATATCAAATTTTCCGATAGCGATTACATCCTTTCCGTAGCATTGAACTAAATAAATTTTGTGCTTCTTTAATATTTTAAAAGAGCAAAAAAATGATGTTAATTAAAATTCTATCAATAACAATCTATCAAAGATTGAAAACGAAATTATATTACCATACAGAGTTTTGATTTTTAGGCCATGGAAAAAAAATTCAACTATATTTTTATGTTTTTTTTATTATCTCTAAAACGGTATGGAAATTTAGAAAAGTATAAACGGGATTAACCATTTTAGAACAAGCAAATTTTTTTATGAAGAATGCATTTTTCTCAAAATTTCGTAATAAAAATTTTCTTCCTCTTGTAAAGAGGAAAAAAACGATAAAAATAAACGATGCGAAATCAAAAAAGCACAACTTCATGCCGTTTTTTCTCAATCATACGGACTATACCAATAAACAGTGGCACGACAAAAATATTAAATAATGTTTAAAATAGGTTAAATAATATTATATTAAAAGTAAAAAATAAAATGAAAATAAAAATTTTCTTTGCTAATGACGAAATCAAATTTTTTAACTTAATATAAATGTATTTCTATTGGCCTAAAATATGTAAGTCAAGATCCACTTTAAATAGTATGTTTTCTGTTTATCTATTAGAGACAAGACAGCATATTTTACATATTTTGTCTAAATTTATAGTTATTACAGTTTTGTGGCGTTCTAAAAATAAAAGTTCGAGTTGTAGACTGAAAAATATAAAATAAATTTCTAGGAACAAATACCATATCATTCTTTTTTAAATAAGTATTTTTGAAATCCTTTGTAAATGTTTTTCAATTTTAAAAAATATACGTTTTATCAAAACTCATTTTTTTGTACTGAAAATAATTATTATTTCTAACTTATATTTTCTTTATTTATTTTGTTCGTAATTCACTTGTTTTGTGTCTTTAAAATTAAAGGTTTCATGATAATTTTATTTATGAATGTTATCTTTAATTTGAGAAACTAAGAGTATACCTGTGAATATTTCAAAACAAACTGAAAATCAGCTTCATTATATTTTGGGTCAGTTATAATTTATTTTAGGCATTTCAATGAGAATTGTGGAATATTTAGTCTATAAATACAAAAGCTTAACATTGGTATGAAAAGCTTGTCAAAATAAGATATTCCTCGACTTAAAATTTAGCAATAAATTTGCATACACATAATGTTTGCTATTTAAATATTACAGATGACATGCATATATTTGCTCTAAATTTATTATAACATTAATTTTTAATGTATACAGTAATTCAAAAGAGTAGTAAAGTTTGACTATTTAATACATCTAGAACTTTTCTCATAAAATCATCTAAGGAAATTGCCAACCTGTGAAATAACATCAATATCTCTGTACAGAATGTCCCCGATTGCAAGATTACAAGAGGAAAAACTTGCTTGTTCTAAAATGGGTAATCCTGTGTATACTTTTCGAAATTTCCATACCGTTTAAGAGAAAATTAAAAAACATGAAAACACAGTTATTTTTCCCAAAAATCAAAACATATTGTTATACTCGTAATTATATAATTTAAATTAACGTCATATTTTTTTGCTATTTTAAAATGGTAAAGAAGCAAAAAAATTTATTTTTTTCCATAGCAACTGTTAAAATTGCCTTATATCTATCAAAAATAGTAGACAAAATAGTACTTTAACCGCAAGGGAGATTAATAAATGATACTTTAACAGCGAGGATAGGTTAAAAACTTTATTTCTTCTCGCACATTTTTTAATTACTTCCATTTTTGAAAATTTTTGTATTTCTTTTTCATAAGTTATTTGGGATTTAAATGGAAGTAGTTTGGATATGGCGTTTGTCGCCTCAGCCTGAATATCTGTTGGTAATTTACTTATTTCGTTTTGAGCCATTTCTGGCTCCAATTCAATCAGCAATCGACACGAAAGAGAATTAAAAAATATTGACTCAAAAGTGACAACCATAAAATAATTAACTAGAAAGAAGTGTCAACTCTGTGTTAAATCGTGGAAACACGATACGCCACCGAAAGCCTTCGTTGTCGTCTGGAGAACTAATTTTCAATTGACAGGTTGACATGATGGCTTCATTTTTATTTCCGTTTCCGGTTATTCAATGGCGGGCACCTCTTTCAGTTTAAATGTATTTTTGTACTCTTTCTTATCATAAATAAAACAAAATAAAAAATTTATTCAAACATATTTATTTGAAATGTGAGACAACGTGACTAAATAAATATAAAAAAATAAAGAATTGAATGATTTCTATATCAATTGCTTAATTATATGCAGTTTTAACGTAAATTAGTAATAGGTATAAGCATGACTTACAGTAATTTGTAAATAAATACACGTATTCACAGCCTTCAAGAAACAGAAACTTTGGGGCAGAACATGAAAACAGTGCCTTATACCATAACAAATAAACCTGAAAACAGAAAAACACATTTTTATACTAAAATTAACAATGTAAAAATATCAATATAGGTATAAAATATAAATATACTAATTAAAAGCTCCATTATTCCCAAATAGACCTGGTTTATGAATCCAAAAGAAGTAAAGTGAGAGATTTTTAATCGGATAACAATCAGATTGTATCAAACAGATTTATTGTATTATTGACATGGGACATCTTGGAGAAAAGAGCGTTCTGCTTCACAGCTAGTGATTGGCAATGTTAAAAAAATCTTTAAAACTTGGTATAGCAGTTGGTGAACTTACGTTAATAAGTTTATTTTTCATAAATCGCACATACTGGAGATAATAATATTGGCTATAGTTAAAAATGATCTTACCTTGCTGTAAATTGTTTCCATTTTTCAATAAAATCGCCGATCATAAACATATAACAACATTTTCTTGCATCTAAAAACATGGAAATAGTGTTTATTTACTACCTATTTTAATATTTATACATGGGACATACCATTACATACATAGTACTGCAGAAACGTCTTTTCTCCAGGTTTTTTCATGTAATATATAATTTATATGCTTTATTACCATATTTATAAATTTCGGGCGAAATATCAAATTGAATTTACAAAACAAAACTAAATGGAGAGAAATAAAATGGCGTCGAAATTTGTTCTTGATTTGTAATTCTAGAACTAATCTGTCAATTCTAAACTGTGAAGTTAGACAATCGTTAGACAGAAACATTGTTGTCCTTGTCTAGGCAGCCATACTTGTCGTCAGGAGATGACAGGAATGACACTAATGACTGTTTCCACAAATGTCTAAACCAGGGCTCTGTATTTTTTTTATTAACTAAATGAAATCTCTCGTTTCCGCCATTTTATTGAATAAATTTCATTGCCTCTTTCGGAAATCAACTTTCTCAACCTCATTTCGCTTGAAACTTTGAACGGGCTTTAGTAGAATTTGTGACGTTAGATTATTCGTTTAAGGCTTTGACAGTGCATCATCAGTGGCAGTCACCATCTTGTCAAGCTTAAACGATTTTTAACCTGAAGTTTGTTTTATTTCAGTGAACTTTGTATAAACTTTGTTACCAATAGGGGTGTAGCTTTCTTCCTAAAAGCCTAGCGACAAGAAAGAGCCAGGAGGGCCCTTTCATAGGTAAATAAACAGTCCACTCCAAGTAGATTAGCCCTTTTGCAATTGAGATTCGATAATGATACTTTAACAGCGAGGATAGGTATAAAAACTTGATATTTCTTATCGCACATTTTTAATTACTTATCTTTTTGAAAATTTTTGTATTTCTTTTTCGTAAGTTATTCAGGATGATACACCATGGGCGTAGTCAAAACAACTAAACGGAGAGAATTAAAATGGCGTCGAAATTTGTTCGATTTGTTCTAGAACAAATCTGTCAATTCTAAACTGTGAAGTTAGACAATAGTTAGACAGAAACATTGTTGTCCTTGTCTAGGCGGCCATACTTGTCGTCAGGAGATGACAGGAATGACACTAATGACTGTTTCCAATTTTCCTATTTCACTGTCATCCCCCTGGTGACAACTAAAGAGACAGCTTTATTTATTTGTCAAATTACATAAAAACCAACGCCAACCCAGCACAATATTTTTTCTACTCGTAATAAATTCCTTGAAATAATAATTTCTGAATATTTTTTAAAACGCAACTCGCTATGGAAAAAAATATTGTTTTATACACGACGATAAAATTGCATTATCGTCCCCTCAAACGATAAAATACCATTTTATCGTCTTGTATAAAAAATAACTATAGTTCAATACTACGGGAAGCACATTTACAATGCCTCCTATGTGACACCGATTGCTCGTTTCTACCAGTTAGGAATTGCACTGCAGCAAAATGCACTCCAATCCCTCATCGGGCACGCGTTTTAACTTACAGCGTGTTTTGATTGTTTTGGTTAGGTATGTTTTGGTTTGGTTTGTTGGTTTATTTTTGTTTATTTTCGTTTTTTTTCTCGGTACGGTATTAACTACAGTCTAAGTTACATTATCTACTAGGTTAAGTTCATACCTACACAAGAAAAGTGTTCGTTAATAAATAAATACGTTTAGTAAGGTTTCCAACGACGCACTTCGGCACCTTTTTTCGTCTTGCGATGAGGGATTGGGATAAATTTGATGGCAGTGCAATTCCTAATTAGACCAGTCAATCTGGAGGTTGAGGTGGAAGAAACTAATAACCAACCGTTCTCAACGGGAATGTGTAGATAATGATCTCCTATTTAACCCCTCAATAGTCCCATTTGGTCCCAGTAGGGGAAGTTAGAAAAAAAACCGCCGCCATCTTGGATTTTTTCGTTTTTTTCAAATATCTCCGTTTGCATTACTTTTTTCGAAAAAACTAAAGATATGTTTTTTGTAGAGAATTAAATTTAGAATATTTTACCTTCAATCATTTTTTTCCCTAAAATAAATAGTAATAGAGATAGAGCAATTTTTTACTATACGTTTTATAAATTTAAATCAGCTATAATTTTTGCGTTAACAGTATAGTGTTAATATAGATAAACCAAGTATAAATTTAAGCATTAAAACAATTTAAAATAACGCTTAAATATTATTTATTAAATAAAATTATTGTTAAAAAAATTATTATTAAATTAAAGTTATTAAATAAAATCTGCTATGACGTCATCCTGAGCGTCATTTTCGTCCTCAATTAAAATACAAAAGTTGTGCCACTAATTCCGTAGCATTGACCACACCTTGAAGTAAACATTTGAAACATTTAAAAGCCAGTTTTCTACAAGAGCAATTTTTAGAGCACTGACTCCCTTTGCAATTGTAAAATATTAATTTTAGTAGCTCAGAAGGTGCCACATCTTCTGTTGATTGAATAGGCATGAAATTGCCTTTTTGGTTTTTCTTCCATCCATATTGTAAAGGATCTAACTTGATACTAATCCATTCTTGAATCTAAAAAATACAACTTATAACATTTCCTATAATAGATATATCTTTACAGGTACCTGAAAGTATGTCCTGAGTAAAGGGAGTTTTGCTGAGTTCTCAGTTGGAGGCAAATTTGCTAAATTAAAGGTAGTCTTAAGTGCTTGTCTTGATGTAATCCTATTATATAGAGTGTATCTCAGATGGTTCGTATGTTTAATATAGCTTGGGCAGTGATATACCTTTAAAAGATAATTTAATCCTGACTGAAACAAGTCATCTTTGTTAGGATTTTTTCTAAAAATAAACATATGAACCATCTAACATCTGAGAATCCCTTAAGACTACCTTTAATTTATCTAATTTGCCTCCAACTGAGAACTCTGCAAAACTCCATTTACTCAGGACATACTTTCAGGTAGCTGTAAAGATATATCTATTATAAGAAATGTTTTAAATTGTATTTTTTAGATTCAAGAATGGATTGATTGGTAACAATTTAGATCCTTTACAATATGGATGGAAGAAAGATAAAAAAGGCAATCTGACACGTATTCAATCAACAGAAGATGTAACGCCTCCTGACCTACTAAAATTAATTTTTTGTAATTGTAAAGATCAAGAAGTTAGTGCTCTAAAAATTGCTCTTGTAGGGAACTGGGTTTTGCATGTTCTTCAAAATGTGGTCATTGCTACGGAATCAGTTGCACAAGCTTTTGTATTTTAGTTGAGGCTAAAATGACGCTCAGGATGACGTCATAGCAGATTTTATTTAATAACTTTAATTTCATAATAATTTTTTTAACAATAATTTCATTTAATAAATAATATTTAAAAGTTATTTTGAATTGTTTTAATGCTTAAATTTATACTTGGTTTAGCTATATTAACACTACACTATTAACGCAAAAATGATAGCTGAATTTATAAACCGTATAGAAAAAAATTGCTCTATCTCTATTACTATTTATTTTACAGAAAAAATGATTGAAAGTAAAATATTCTAAATTTAATTTTCTACAAAAAACATATCTTTAGTTTTTTCGAAAAAAGTGATGCAAACGGAGATATTTAAAAAAAAAAAATCCAAGATGGCGGCGTTTTTTTTTCAAACTTCCCCCACTGGGACCGAATGGGACTTTTGAGGGGTTAAATAGGATATCATTATCTACATATTCCCCTTGAGATTGGTTGGTTACTAATTTTTTCCACCTTTACATACTTATAATACTCGGCTACGTTTACTGGCCTAAACTGGTAGAGACGAGCTTTAACAACAGCAAAAAATATAACGTTAATCAAAAGTAATAATAATCATCTATCAAAGAAAGAAATGGAAATTATATAATCATAGAAACGTCTTCTTATATTTTTATGTTTTTTTTTATTTTTCTCTAAAACCATATGGAAATTTGGAAAAGTATAAACGGATTAACCATTTTCGAAACAAGCAAATATTTTTATAAAGAATGCATTTTCTCAAAATATCAGTAATAAAAAAGTGTTTCCTCTTGTAAAGACCGGGGACATACTGTATATTAGCGGTTGGTTGAAAGAATTTTGAAGGAATTTCTTCAATCAACGATATCAGGTTATAGACACGAGTGGTTATAGGGGAACATTAAAGAAAATCAAAACGATTAAAACATCCAAGACCAAAAACAATTTTTATTTGCTTTTTTTAAAACATTTATTGTCATATAAATATCTGATATCTTTGAACACTTGGATATACAAAAAATACGGATGAATACTTCAAACGCTCGATCATATTTTACTAAATATATTTAAGAAAAATAAATATTATCTAAATAAGTATTTATTCAATTCAGTCAACTTGCTAACCTTATTTTTATAATTTCTAAAAACGATTTTTTCTAAAAAACATAAAATTATGAACTCAGTCTTGTATTATTAGTGCCTGATATCCTCGATGGTTTAAGATATATACAATTTGATGTTAAGTTTGAAATGTTAGATGTTAAGCGGCTTAAAACAAGTGATAACACCTACCTCTAATTTAAAAATAATAAATGTTTATTAGAAAATTAAATGAAAATCAGCTGGAATGTATTTAAGGTATGCAATAATTTACTTTAAATCTTGAATGTAGAATGAAATAGTTGGAGCTATAAATAGAGAGGATTGATCATGGAATGCAATATCTCTCAAACGAGAAATATATGTCTAGTGCAGACTGAAAACTTAACAACAAAAATCAGATGCGTGTATTTATACAAAAGTGACAAACAAATTTTCAAAATACGTTCTATATTTGTCATATTCTCTAGAATTTTATTATTAAACAGCAAAACAAAAATGTGTCTATGGGATATTTAAATCTTCTTAAGAATATCTGAACTAAAATTTATAATATTTTTTACAAATATTAGTGAAAATGCTTTTATTTATATTTAGACAGTTCTATTGCCCTATTATCAATGACAATTTTTATAATATTTACATATTTTTTATGATATGCGATGTTAAATAAATTAAAAATATGATATTTTGGTCCAAAATTTTATTCAAATGTAAAAAAATTAACTTAAATGATTCAAACTTATAATTACTACTTAACTAAAAGGAACATCTATAATACTGAGCATTCTAAAACACCGACTGGTATCTATATATTGTTGATACTTGGGTTTGGCACAGACTTATTGTCTTTGAGTTTAAAAAATTGTGTTGTACATTACTTTCATCTGCAAAGTTTATGATATAATATTATGATAAAGATAGGGAAAGTCTAGCTAAAGCGAACATATAGTAAAATAATATCTTTTTCGTTTGTTTGTTTACGAAAACCTTCAAGATTTTCAGTCACTTTTAAGAATAATTAAAAATAATCAATGAAATAATAGAATAACTAATGAGTAAAATCAAAAAAACCAAACAAACTAAAAAAATTATATAATATAAAGCAAAGAGAAAACACTAAAAATTGTAGCAAAAAGTAAAAAGAAAATGTATAAGAAAATTTATGTATGTGGTAACAGATTCAAAAATAAGTTGCCATAAATAATCCAAAACTAAACTACAGTCAAAATAAAACTGCCCAGAAAAAAAATTCAATTTTTTTTTGGACTTCTTGGTTTCTTTGAAAATTAATAAATATATCTGAAGATATAAGTCATAATAGATAGTTTACAAACTAGTTTAAATGTTATCTAGACTTTCCCTATGTACATAATATGATCATATAAAAATAACATCACAGTAAGAATAGAAATGACATATCATAATGAGCTTTGCTATATCTATCACTGAAGTTCTTTTAACAACAGTGATTCTGTTAATTGTGACAGCTTTTATTAATCTTTAAAATTACAACATATAAACTGTTGTTATTTGTATTTCCTTTAGCAATTATACAGGGTGAATCTTCAATAAGTGCAAATATTTCTTGGGGCTGGTAGATTTCGATAAAAGAAACATATATTCTCTTTACCGTTTTTCAAATAAGTCCAAAATAAACGTTTTAGAATGTTTTAGAAAGTTTGAGAATTTAAAAAAATTTGACGTGCGCGACTCCGAAAATTGGAACCGCGAAAAACAATGCTTTTGACGATAAGTTTATAATCTGTATAATCTGTGGACGTACTTTAGTCGTGTTCCTAGGGTCAAAATATACCACCCCTAAAATTATTTGCACTTATTTAAGACTCACTCTATATATGTACTTTCAATTGCAATTTATTTAACGTTTAAAATGGTAAAGCTTAAATTGAATTGTTATTTCTGTGTCTACATAGTATACGTGTTTTATGAATATACTATGTATTTTTTAAAAAAAAAAAAAAAAAAAAAATAATTAAGAATTAAAAAAAAAAAAAAAAAAAAAAAAAAAAAAAAAAATTTTTTTTTTATCAAACACAACAATTTTTGAGCCCAAACAGTTGCTTCTTTTCGATTTCCCAACACAAGCAGGGAACTTTGCAAAGAGACTGTAATACTATCGAAGAAGTTCTGCAGCCACCATGGTTTCGGTTTCCAAGATATGCAAACGAAGTAGACCGGTACCGATGAAAAAATCATCAGGAAACCCATCCCTGTTTCGTAAGGGCTGGCCACTATTGGTACTACGGTAACAAATACCGTAGCTATGAGATAGATGACGGGCCAGATGAGGTGTACTTTGATGGGTCTATCCAAGTCAGGTCGCTTCCATCGAAGCCATGGGAGGCAAAGAACTGACACACTATACTTAAGCTAAAAATTAAAAATTCTATTTTTTTTTTTTTATTATTATATAATACAGATAATACTGAATTGAAATATATTGAATCGTGGCCAGCACGGATTCATAAAATTTGAACGGACGAGTCGTTAAAAAGAGTCCTAATAATTGAACAGGATCGCAATGCGACTCGTTCGTTAAAAAAATCGATGATAAAAAAATCATATTAACCACCTATCATAGAATGAAAACGAAAATAAATAAAAAAGTTTTAAAATTCAAGTTTTTTTTTTTTTTTTTTTTTTTTTAATTCTTTTTCCAAAAATCAACTTTATTTTTTTTGTGGTTAGTTTTTAGAAAGTCAAAAAACTAATTCCACATTCTCCAGCCACTTTATCAGGGCTATTTAATCGTTTTTTGAGATTTTCAAATTAGCTGATAATTTGTGAGATACACAGGCCAACTTGATTTTTTTAAATACGGACCTGCATTTTTTATTTCAGGTTTCGAAAGAATTCGGTTTTCTGAGTACAAGATATTGATATATTAAATATATAATACTATATATTATATATATATATACTATATAATATTATATATATATTATATATATATATATATATATTATATATTATATATATATATATAAATATATATATATATATATATATATAATAAAAAAAAAGAGGAAGTCTTGACCGATCAAATATAACCAAAACTAATAAAATAAAAAAAAAAAAAAAAAAAAAAAAAAAAAAAAAAAAAAAAAAAAAAAAAAAAATATACATTTATTAATTTAATTATAATGTTTTATTTTTTTTAGTTTAAATTTTTTGCTCTAAAACGTATCCCCAAGAATTTTTTTTTTTTTTTTTTTTTTTTTTTTTTTTTTTAGTATATATATATATATATATAATATATATATTATATATACAATATATAAATATCGAACGAGCGTAATGTGAGGAGTAGAAGACGTATGGTATAATAATATTTTCAAAAAAAAAAAAAAAGTTATTTTTTCTAAATTTCGAAAAAATCGAAAACGCAGAAAAAATTAAAAAAAAAATAAAAGTAAAAAGAAAAATTTTTGCTTGTCCGTAAAGGGGGGAACAAAAGCTCTCTCCACTCCTACAACCGGTTTCTACCCTTCATCAGTTGGGCTGTCCAGGGGCTGGGTCTCACCGATACGGCAAATAAAACTTCTTCTATATCAATAGACGATGTCGTAAAGTGTCGGTGAGATATTAGTGCATCTCCGTCAAAAGATGGTAAAAGCGTTTTTCGGCCCGCTCAAATATCATTGAAAGGAACAAAATTACAGCTTATGATATAATAAACCTATATTATATTACAAAAAAAAAAATGTTTTTTTCTAATTTCGAAAAATCGAAAGTAAGAAAAAATTAAAAAAAAAATAAAAAGTAAAAAGAAAATTGTTGCGATGAATATAATCAGGTTAAATAATTTAAACATCCAAAGTCGGACTTGAAATTATTTTAAATAATAATTAAACAGTTTTGTTGTATCCAGTAACCAAAACAAAAAAAAATAAAGTGTTGTATATCGTTGTACTCAGGACACTGAATGTTTTCAAAGCATCAAATAAAACATGCAGGTCCGTATTTAAAACAAGTATCTCACAAACTATCAGCTAATTTGGAAATCTAAAAATATTATGAGATAGCCCTGATAAAGTGGCTATGAGAATGTGCAATTAGTTTTTTGATTTTGTAAAAAGTGACGACAGGAAACGACAGGAAAAAATAAAATTCATTTTCAAAAAAATCCGCTTTTCTCAAAAAACTCAGCAATCATTGAAATTTTTGGAACTTTTTTAATAGCATGTTGGCGAACATCCCAAAGTGCAACTTTGTCCCAATTTAACCATCTTCTTATCTATTAGGGTTTCCGAGATACCAATGTTCGTACCTCGAATTTGTAGCACCCTGTATACTATGAGCTTGGGTACCCAAACGTTTGTAATATAGGTAATAACAATGATATAAATATGGATAAGTAATTATTACCTTAGTAATATAATTTTATGTTCTATTATATTAATTTTATATATTCATAATCAAGGATATTAGTAATAAAATAAACTATAATGCGTGATTCGATTCACTACAAAGAATCGTATTCCCTATAGTGAGTGTATTATGTTACAATATGATAAAAAAAACGGCGTCAACCATGGCTTAAAGTGGAGATCTCTGTCATTTTATATGAAAAATTATATGGGGAATCTCATCGATGTTCATTTCCAAACCAACTGGAGGCCGCTTTTTTTCGATCATACGGAATCTAAGTTTCTTTTATATGTTTTATCGATCGCTTACCCACGTGGCAAACCCAACGTAATTAATCAAAACGTCGATGTCCGATACGGTCAAGTAAAGGGCAGACAACAGCGCCTAAAACATGAAACAGGGTACGTTATAGCGGAAACGGTGCGGGAAATAACAAGATTTTCCGGATTTACCATAACCAGGACGGAAGGCGTGGGGGTCAGCCTTTTCTCCTGGATCATGGTGAGGATTTCCGGCATTTGTCCGTTGCACGCGCCAGCATAGAACAAGCTAGAAAAAATGACGAAGTCGTATTTTACCAATTTGCCGATATGAAATCTAGAGGTGGGAATTCTAGTTCCTTAGGAGGAACTAGTTTTTTAGTTCTAGTTCCTCCAGAAGGAATAGTTCTTTGAACTAGGTTTTTAGTTCATAATAGTTCCCCGACTAACATTGACATCCTCGTTGCTTGCTAATGGTTTTCGTTGTCAGTCAGAACTAATCACAGTATGACCTATGTATACTTTTTATAATGAAGGTACGAATATAACGAGAAGGTAATTGCGTATCGTTAAAAACTATAGGTAAGGTTTAATTGCAGAATAAAAAAATAAAAAGAACTCAAATTAGAGTTTTTAAAAATAACTCGGCAAAAAACTTTTTGAAAAAAAAAAAAAAAAAATTTTTACGAAAAATTGCATTTTTCCTCATCTTCAAGCTCTTTGTTTTTGTCTAAAAAAAATAAAAAAAAAAAAAAAAAAAAAAAACATATTTCTTAATTTTAGGGACCTTAAGTGAAACCTTCCTATATAATATTCAAAGAACAAACTAAAAATCAACAACAGTATCCACTACAATTATCACAGTCTCGATTCCGGAATAGGTCCTGAGGATCTAGTTCTTTGAGAAACCCAGGACTAGTTCCTTTCATTCCGGGGTCGGAATATGTAGTTCATTGGAACCAGTGCGTTCACGAACTACACAGCTCTAATGAAAACTAAAAGAATTTCAGACTCCATTTTCTTTCTTATTTTTAAAGAACGTTTCATGCAGATGTATCATTGGACCGTGACAAGGTGAACTAATCTAAAATCCTACTACTGAGCTTATCTTTAACAGGGTGGTTTCAGGAAAAACAGTGCGCCATCGATCGTCGGGGAGATTCCCCCGCTTAAAAATTATAATTTTTATATCAACATAGTCCGATGCTGCTTTGTTTTGTATCTACAAGTTGGTTGGAGTTTAAAGTCTTATTTTTTCCGGTTTATTATAATTTCTTCCGAGTGCTTTTAGTCAAATTCGAATAAATTTTGAGAGTAAGTACTGATAAAGTGTTACATATTTTTAGTCATAAGAGGTTTTTTGGATGGCTTCAAAATGTTTACACGAGTAATTTAAATACTGCTTAAACCTATCTAAAACAGAAGTACATAATGGATCCATCGTTCTACGAAAAGAAATCCAAAAAAAGCTAGCAAAACGTTTTTCGTCTTTATCAGTCGTAAATCGATGCAGTTGTCGTGAGTAAATATAAATATAAGGACAATAGAAGGTCCAAAATTCTTGTTAGTTTCAATAACTGAATCATTGTCTAGCACGCTCAACAGAAATGTTGAAGTAATCCAGGGTAGTCGAACTCGTATCCGTGGAAACTTGGTCCGAGGGGCGTAGATAGGTGTAAGCTATGGGGGTGGTACTATGATTAAGTCGCAAAAAAATCACCGTCGGAATTTTTTTTGACGAATTAAAACGACGGCGATTTTTCTGTCTTCAAAAAGATATAAAAAATAAACACAAAAATAAAATATAACGGATTTGTAAATAACATAAACAAAAATGAAACAACGAACGTATTAGTTAACTTTCTATAAACTATAAAAAAAAACTCTAAACTTATCAAACAAAGTATAAAAAACTATAACTATAAACTAAAAACTACAAACTAAAAAGTTTTCAGTACGCTGTTTTGAAAACCTATCAATAACAACATCAACATTTATTTCAATATCTTATGGATATTGAAATTAGAGTTAACCCCACTAATCGGTCCTGGCCAATAAGAACACTTTGTGTGCTTAATTAGGTCGAACATATTATAAATAACGATTATAATCAACATAATTAAAAGCATACAAAGTGTTCTTATATGTCGGATTTTAATTTAAAAAAATCCTTTCATAGTCAATGACTATTTCAATTCTCGTATCTCGTCAAGCGTCAGGGGGGGGGTACTGTCCCCCAGTACCCCCCCCCTTATCTACGCCCTTGTGTCCGGCAGCATGTTCTGCACATAAAAATAAGTAAAAAAAATCCTATAAACTTATGTCGCAAAATGGTTCATTTCGGAGATACAGGGTTTAATCTGTTTATTTCAATTTTTTTCAATTGAAAAGTTGGTATTGGGGGTTTTAAACATGAAGAAATTTAAATTCGATGTCAATATAATATAATGCTACTTGTATGCTAGCCCGCTACATATTTTTTACTTTTTGAAGAGTAAATACTTTTCGTCCGTCCCTGATGTATTACTTATCGATGAAAAAATTAATACATTTTTTTTTTTTTTTTTGTCAAAAATGACATGTTTGGGTAAAAATCGCTTGTGAGCAATCGTCCAAAATATTGGACATGGAAATCAATAATGTCATAATTGACACAAAAGTATACATAATGTTGACTGGATAGTTTTATTATACGAAATAATATATTTTTTTTTTTTTTTTTTATTTTAATACCTAAGGTACAGAAACTGTTTTTTATCATAATTTTTTTCTAGAAAAAATTCAGATAGTTTTAAAAAAACGAAAAAAATCTTTTTTTTATTCATCTATCGTATAGTCAACGCATATTTATTTTTTGTCCAATAATGACATGCGTTGACTATTTCCATTCTAAAAAAAATACCCATTTACTTTTAGTGCAAAAATTTTAAATAAAATGCATTTTTTACGTAAAAATTAACGGAAATCGTAATTTTTTTTCACTCAATAGTCTTATACAGGTACGGATGAAAAGATATTCTCAAACCAGTTAAAAAAATGTAGGATGGTTCCTCTATCTTCATGTTAAAAAGCCCAGATAACTAATTTTTATTAATATTTATAATTTTTATTCATAAACACAAAAAAACAAAAAAAAAAAAAAAAAAAGAAAAAACGAAATAAAAATAAAACTTGACACACCCTGTATCTCCGAAAGAAAGCATTTTAGGACATTTTTTTTTTTTTTTTCTTTACTTTTTTTATACGCAGAATATGCCGGCGAAGATTCCGGAATATCACAAGTTTCGAGCACGCTATATACAGGGGTGTCCCAGAATAAGTGCAAATAATTTTAACTGGTGGTATGTTTCACCCCAGAAACAGCCATAAGTTTTTTTTTCGCGAAAAAAAATTTGAATTCGAAATTTTTTGAAAAATTTTTTGAAATTATTTTTAGTTTTTTTAGTTAAAAAACATAATTTCTTGATAATATGAGAACATAGAGAGAGAGCAAGAAGAAATCAGAAAAAGACCAGTGGTTCTCAAAAATTTTTAGCTAAAAAATCATTTTTTTTCGAAATTTTCAAAGTGAAATAACTCCGTTATTTTGGACTTATTTGAAAAACGATAAAGAGAAAATATGTTTCTTTTATCGAGATCTACCACCCCTTAAAATATTTGCACTTATTTCTGGGACACCCTGTATATTACTCAATTTAAATAATTTGTTTAGAAGAAATTTGAATATTTAAGGTACCGCGGTTCAAGGAATCGCCGTCAAGATTACCTGGAAGATGTTAGTAGAATTCCATTTACTGCCCCAAATGTAGAAAGTGCTACAAACACTGGTATGGACAAAGCAAAAGGTCCAAACAAGTGATTAGCAAACGTCACTGCTAAGAGCTATAAACCAATATCTCATATCGCGATAAGGAGTGCTAAAGAAATGCATACGTTTGTCAGTACTACGACTACCTGTCAAGTACCACTAGTGATAAAAGATGTAGCTAAATGGCCAAAGAAATTCTATAAAAACAATAAATTATTTTAGTTAAATTTTAAATACCTTTGAAATAATTATCTTACATAACACGTACTGATCTTTAATTCTTCTATAGATAAATCAGGTAGTTCCTAAAATAATGTTGAAATCATATGCAAGTATTGTTTTTAGTATTTTTGAGCCATCTTACCAGCCATCTGTAAGCAATATAACAGAATCAAAACGAAAGGCAATGATGTTACTCTGTGTTAGTATTTTTTAAAAGGTAAAGTGTTCCATATGCCCTGAAACAAACATATAATTTATTATCTAATAATTATCGATCCTGTCCAACGAAAGGATACCTGACAGTGACAGTTGATGCCTGTCACTTTAATTCAAAAGTAGTTTATTTTTATTTTAACAAAAAAAAAAAAAAAAAAAAAAAAAAAAAAAAAAAAAAAAAAATATTAAATTTGAAATGACAAGGCTGACAAGGATTACGTTATTCCAAATATTGTGAAAAAAAGTGTATAAAACTGAAAAAATGTAAATGCAGAGTTATTTTTATTTAATAAAAACGGTATGTGTACAAATAAAAACAAGAACAAGACACTAACATACCAAAAAAATATTAAAAAAAGAACTATTATTTATTTTTTTTTTTTTTTTTTTTTTTTTTATTATTTATCAATATAAAATTATGTACAAATACAAATTGTTAATATGAATTTTCCAAATAAAAAATAAACAACATAGGTAAGATAAAACAAACTATTTTATTAATAATAACACCTCATCCAATTTTTATACCTAAAGGTGATTAATTAACTTTTAATCTTAATTTTTTTTAAACAGTAATTTTGACATTATTTTTCTGCCAGTACTAAAATGTATTATTTACCTATCGTGTGATGTCGATATTTTTACAGCTGCTCCAGTTTTAGTATGTGTTTAGTTTGATCCTTCTACCATATACGCACTTACTTTGATGCACTTATCTACGACGAAATGGTATACAAAATTTATCGATGGCAACTTCATTGGTGTATAGACTTTCTGCCTGGGCAGGACGAGTATTAACTATAAAACTGTGCTCTGGGTCCACAGTTAATTTTCACTCGAATTTTCCTCCACTCGACTTCAAAAAGATACAAATCACACGTAATAATACGAAACAAAATGCATCATTTTACAAAACGTCAGAGTATTTAACAAAAGTTGACACAAATTATAACCCATAATTTGGCAAGACTTTGACAAGGGTCAAAAATCTAAAGGCGAGTTTATACCCTAGGTTGATACGCATCGGCGTCCGTTTGTCGTTCATCGTTCCGTCCAAATCCAATAAAATTGAATATGATCTGTCATTTTTTAAATAACCAATAAAACTGGTTAAATACAACAAGACACGACGCATGACGATTTATATTAAACCCATCCATAGATAACGTAAAAAATATTCAGAGACAATTCTTATTAGTAAAAGATAGATAATTGGTAAGGACAGTCAGTCTCTGTTTTCCTTCTGTATCGTCTTCGACAATCTTTAATGAGAAAAAAAATACAGAGTATAATAATAAAAAAAAAAAAAAAAAAAAAAAAAAAAAAAAAAATTAAATGCAAAAAATATATAACCTATTATGAATAATTATAAGTACTATATTCTAATTTGTTGGCCGTCAAAGATTATTTAATACAAAATCTCTAAAATAGTGGTAATCAAAATATATGCTATCAAAAAGAATGTTGATAACTATTATATAAAATAGATAAATAAAAATTATTTTTTTTGCTAAAAGAACAACCCCAAGAGGATGTTAAAAATAGCTGAAATCTGAGCAATCAACACTGCTATATCTAACAATTATTACCTGGTAAAGTTGATATCCACCATCAGCTTAATAATAAACAACGCCAGCAGTTTGGCGTATGTAAATACATCCTGTACTCTCGTAGCCCATTTCACATCATAACAATTACAAAAGTGCATACACCTGAAACAATATAAAACAAAAAAACTTTTAAAAAAAAAAAAAAAAAAAAATCTTGTTTCTAAAAGACAAACACCATAGGAAAGTAAAATATAATTTTTTTTTTTTTATCATTAATAAACATACAATAAAACTGACGTAAATCTTTATTCGAACTGACATTTTCAGCAAATCTTGTTTCAAATGACATTTCAGCAAGCCTCTTCGAATTGGAACTGATGTTTTATTTAAGCTCTTTTATTGACAGTGTAT
>NW_022145887.1:279804-350278 GCF_002938485.1 Sitophilus oryzae | reverse complement strand
TTGTTGTACTTCGTTTCCATTTACTGTTATGGACATTTTTTTGATTTTAATCATTTTAAGGAATAGGTACATAATAATAAAAGCTTTTTGGTATAAAAGTTTGTAAAAGTTGTATACAGGACAAAGGAAAATATAAAAACCACAAATTAAAAAAAATTAAATAAATCATAACCCTATAAATCAAAAGGTGCAGAGGAGGGAGGATCTCCCCTCCCACTTCCCTTCTTCGATATCATTACGTTCAAATATATAAAATATGTTTTAAAAATTTTAAAAATAAATATACCTCCCAAAAACATTTAACTAATTAAAAATTACAACACTCATTGCGCAACAAGTTCAGAACCTTTCACGCACCCAAGTCATTTGACTTGGACACTGATCTAGTTCTAACCATAAACGATGCCAGCTAGCGATCCGTCGACGTTCCTCCGATGACTCGACGGGCAGCTTCCGGGAAACCAAAGCTTTTGGGTTCCGGGGGAAGTATGGTTGCAAAGCTGAAACTTAAAGGAATTGACGGAAGGGCACCACCAGGCGTGGAGCCTGCTGCTTAATTTGACTCAACACGGGGAAACTTACCAGGTCCAGACAAACCTACCTTTTTGTTTTAGTACTTAAGTATTTTGTTTACGTGTACTAGTCGTTTGATCACAACGGCCTGTATAGATAAGTAACTTAGTAACTTACAGATATTTTAATTGTCCTCTTTCGATTTGAAGACAAACACAGCACGTTTTATTCAATCGTTTTTTCACGAGAGAAACACTGCCTCTCTAAAAGGCCGAATAAGCAATGTTGCAGAGCAATTAATTTTGTAATTTTTCTTGCAAATAACTACTAATTTTATAAAACAGTAATTTTATAATCATTTTAAATTGGTTTTGAAGTAACTATTTTATCAAAACTATTCCCTTTCGGAAGAGCGGGCGGTGCGCGGGCGACGGGAAAGGGCGGGGCTTGGACTTCGATGTCAGTTTGTCACGTTTTAACAATGAAGCCTCAGACAAAAAATACGCAAATACACGGAGTGCGTGAACTCATTGATTTAATAAAATGTTAGTTATCGTTTTTATGGATAATTTTGGGATTTCGACTTTTATTTTTTCCTACCAAATATGATCAATGAACTCGATACTGAGTACACCAATTTTATTTATACTATTAAAAATTAGTGAGTAGAATATGTGCCCAAAATTGAAGTACCATTTTGAAAACGTCACATATTTGTCTCAACGGTTTATTAGTTGGTCCCTTTACAAGTCGTAATTCTATTTCCGCGTGCTGACAAAGGCTACGGTGTGATACCTATATTCAGAAAAAAAACTATATAAAAAAAAAAACATTTTTTACAGGTAAAGGTAGCTTGACACGAAACATGGCTACAACAAAGAAAAATGTCGACAATATAGTATCGATTATTTTGAAAATATGGTTTGTTCCATAAGAGGTGGATAAAACCAATTGCCATTACCTAATATTATGCAACAAAGTTTTGAGCAATGACTCTATGAAACCATCAAAGCTCGAAGATCATCTAAAAGGGTGTCATACTGATAAAATAGGTAAAGATTTAAAATATTTTCAAACTGTTGAAGAAAAATGTAAGAAGAGTACCCACCAGTAATACACAGTATGTTCGCTTCAATATCTCAAAGTAACGATGATGGCTTGCGGGCATCTTACAATATCTAATTACTTATAGCAAAATCCGGAAAACCGCACACTATCGGAGAATAGTGTAATTTTTCCCGCTGTTGAAGAGGTTTAAAAACTGTTTTACACAAATCTCCATTTGACGTACTAAAAGAATTCCATTAAGTAACAATACTGTACAAAGACGTATTGATGAAATGAGCTCTGATATCGAAAGCTTTTTTGTGCAATCATCTGCAAAAACTCATTTTTCTATACAACTGGACAAGTCAACGTTACCCAGTAATGAAGCATTACTATTGGCATATGTCCGATTTATTGTTGAGAGGAAAGAATTCCACGAAGAATTGCTATTTGACAGAACTTTGGAGACTGACACTAAAGGCGTATCAATATTTAATGTCCTGAGTAATTTTTTACGGAAAAATCAATCCCATTTACAAACATTAATTCAGTGGCAACAGACGGAGCACCTGCAATGGTCGGGCGATATCATGGGTTTATAAGTCATCTCAAAAGAATTATACCTGGACTTACAGCTATTCATTTCGTAATCCACCGACAACATCTTGTGGCAAAACTTTTAAGTGACAGGTTGAACCAATCTCTTCATTTTGTAATAAAGGCTGTCAACAAAATCAGAAGCAATGCATTGAATACGCGTTTATTTGCTCAATTGTGCGTCGAAAATGATGAAGACTTCCAACGACTGCTCTTACATACTGAATTACGCTGGTTGTCGAAGGTGCATCAACAGAGATTTTACTCCTTTTTTCGATTCCATATTAGAGTTCTTAGAAAGTAGAGATCAAGATTTAAAAGAAAACTTGATCAAATTCAAAGCAGACATTACGTATTTGACAGATTTGTTTAAAAGAATTTAATGATAACTAACTTGCAGTTACAAGGGGATAGCCTGAATTTAATAAAACAAGGGGATTTCAGCTTTTCTTGGGAAATTGCCAAATTTATACAACCGGCATTAGTCAAACGAATTCTCTCAATTTCCAAACTTGTCGCAGGTAGAATGTATTGATTAGGATATCCATACCTACAGTCAACATTTAAGTGCTCTACATGATGACTTCAAAACCAGGTTTAAAGATATACTGACGATGGATATACCACCTTGGATCATAAATCCATTTGAGTGATGAAACGGGAGTGGCCAATGTTGTATTACAAGAGGAGCTGCTCGAGATAAGCACTAATGAGGAGCTGAAGTTGAAATTTAGAAAAGGCTACCCAACATTTTGGCTGCAAGCAGAAATACCCGAAAATATCCTGGACTGTGAGAAATCCTGGGGAGAAAATTTTAATGACTTTCCCTCGTCATACCTTATCGAAAGGAGTTTTGGTGCCGTTACAAACCTCTTAACAAAAGGAGCAAATTGGCATAATATCCTGGGCAGGGGGTTGCAGTTGTACTCCAAAATGAAATAATAAAGTATTGATCGTTTGCTGACACTCCATCAGATACATCCTTTCCATTAATTAAAATTATGATCTGAACCTATATTACCTTAATATTTTTTTTCTTGTAATTCTATTCTTTTAATAAATACTAAAATTGATATAAAATGTACCATTTTTTGTTTTATTTTACATATCGGAATATAGGGACAGAACTCAGAAGTGACACAATTTTTATTTTTTGGCGACTTTAAGAATGTGGTAGAAATGTAGCAGCAGGGGGTCCACCGAAACCAGTAAAATTTTGAAAGTGGTCCACGAGAAAAATAAGTTTGGGAACTACTGCTCTAGATGATCTGTACTTACTTTGCTATACAGTATACAGGGTGCTACAAATTCAAGGTACGAGCATTGGTATCTCGGTAACCGTAATAGATAGGAACATGGTACAGCAAAATTGCCCTATTGGAATGTTCACCAAGGTGCCATCAAAAAAGTTTTAAAAATGTCAAGGATTGCTGAGTTTTTTGAAAAAAAAAACGATTATTTTCAAAATAAATTTTATTTTTTCCTGTCGTTACTATTTAGAAAATCAAAAAACTAATTGCACATTCTCATAGCCACTTTATTAGAGCTACCTGATAGTATTTTTAGATTTTGAAATTAGCTGATAATTTGTGAGATACAGAGGCCAACATATTTTTTTAAATACGGACCTGCATTTTTTATTTCAGATTTTGAAAGAACTCGGTCTCCTGAGTACAATGGTATGTCACACTTAATGTTTTTTTGTTTCGGACATTTGAACACAATTTATTAAAAAATTTCAAGTCCGGCTCTGTTTTTTTTTAAATATTTAATCTATTCATCGTTACAATAGTGATAAGCTTTCAAACTTAACAGTGACGTGGGTTAAAACATTGAATAAGGAAAAACAAATGCAATAAAATAATAAAAAATAATATAAAATAAATAATATAAATATGATATAATATAAACAATCAAGTCATTTCCCCGGAAGATGGATTGGAAATGGTAGAGCAGTATAATGGCCAGCAAGGGTCCTGGATCTGTCGCCAAGGGGCGGGGGGATATTACTTGACGTCATGTCAGTTTGTAAAAGTAAAATTAATACATCTCAATATTTACAATAAAGAGTACAAAATGCATGGAAGTATAAGAAGAAAGTTCAAAGAGTAATAAATAAAAGTGAACGAAAAATAAATTTGTGCAATAGGGGGGGTGGGAACCATTTCGAACATGTAGAACATTAGAAACTAGTTTGTAAAGAAGTTGATTTATTTATAATAAGTACTATTAATATTATGCATATTATTAGATCATACACTTTGTGAGGTTTCAAATTCACAATAAAAAAAATAAAAATAATATCTTTAAATTGCTGACCTGGATATTATTGATTTGAATCTTCCAATTGGCTTGTGTGATTTTCCTTATTCAATATTAATTAGCGCTGACAAATAATGTTGATGAATATAATCAGATTAAATAATTTAAAAAACCAGAGTCGGACTTGAAATGATTTTAAATATGTAATAATTAAATTGTTTTGTTGTGTAACCTAACCTAATCACACTTTTTTGAGCCACCCTATGTCGGCGGTACGGCGCGGCACTCAAGTTTTGCTTCCATATAACATGGTGGAGATTATTATTGCCCCCCCCCCTCGGTATACTGCAAGTTTCGTTTTTGTACTCAAATCACGATTATTATTTTTATCGAGAACTAAAGAGAGGGACTCGGAAAGGAAGAAAACGGAAGCTATGTTCTGTATTCAGCACGCTATTTTTACATAAGAATATCAGGAATGATACCTTGGCTGGAGAAAAATTTATTTTCTGCAGATTAGTGTTATTGGACCACCCTGTACAATAGGTTCGATACAAATGTTTATATAGGGAAGATGTTTCGATATTGATAACGTACATGCAAGTTGATTTAACCTTTTCGTACCTACGTGTTATAGTCAAAAGTCAATTTTCTCTATCAGAAACATTTGTCTATGAATGTATGATGGGGTTTTCACCTATTTTCGAATACTAGCCTAATGATGGTATATAAATAGTATCAACAACTGCAAATGGCAAAAAGGTAATTACAAAATGAAAAATAAAGTTTACTGGCGTCGAAAACATTGGATTTTTATCGCTTAATTTTAGAAAATGTGAGTTACGGCTGATGATTCGACCTACAAATGACCTTAAAGTTATCATAATATCTTCTAGGAAATTGTGTTATTTGTAGTTATTTAGTAAACAAACATACAACCAAAGAGCTATGATTTGATATGATGACAGCTATTTAAATTATTATAAACCATACGATTGGGAAAAATCGACGTCAGAGATGGCTTGAAAATGAAAATCGCTATCATTTTGTATGTAAAATTCTATGGGGTAGGCCGTCGATTGTCATATCCAAGCCAACTGAACTCAGTTTTTTTTCGATCATTTTTATCATCTATTTATTACATATAGGAATGTTTTATCAACCGTCAAGATGCCCAGATAAAAGGATAGAAATAAAGTATATTTCATATCAATTAAACTTTTAGTTACGTAATCGAGGGCGCGATTTTTAAATTCATTGTTGCCAACCATAAACATATTCGGCGCCGGCGCCGTGCTGACTAACTGGAATTTAAATTTCGCGCTGGCGATTTAGGTGGTAGTTCTGTAACAGTTTATTTTACAGCGAAGAAAATAAGCCTATCTTGTTTGGGGGTCTACACGTGTTTCCGCCCTTAACACGATAATTTTCTAGGAAAGTCGTAAAATCTGTTTAGTCTGAGGGACCCTTCTTTATCTCTGCTGTTGGGGAAACTAAATATTTTTCTTTCGACTTAAATCTCAATGATCATAAAATTAATGAATTGCCTTATAGAATGGATGGGAACCAAGAAATCTTTAATAGAAATCAACAAAGTCGTAAGAACTAAGCTCTAGCCAGACTAAATAAACAGACCCTTATAGAGAAGCCTCTATACAACGCGACACCAACTATTTTTAATATCCATGTCCCATGCCACATGTTCGATAAACCGACGACTAGCCCACCCTGGTCGAACCAAACGTTTTGATATAAATAAGTTAAATAACTAAATTAACAAGGTTCACGTAACGTTATCCTTAGGCTGGATTGCTCCTTTTATCCCATGTAGGTCCGAATGTTTACTACTACAACAATAGTCACCAAAGTCTATGATATTAAAAAATATCATGATAAAGTAATGATAGTTGAAAAAATTACTAATTGTTAATTAATAATTAATATTGTTGATGGCAAGTTCATTTTCCTCTCAAGAATTAACATAAGAAGTGTTGACATGAGTCAAAAAATAAAATGTTCAAGAGACATGGTTTTGATCGAAAAATAATGTTTTAGGAAAAGTTACTCACGAATATATTGCACATGGTATTTTAAAGTTAGGGTAAAAACAGCCCTCGAATTAACCCTGTATAATCAGCCAAATACCAGTTTATTCAAAATTGAAATTAACGAAGTAAAGTTGATAGATTTATATACAGTTTGCTAAAAAATATGAAAATACTAGCGTGTACCAGTGACTTCGTTCGCGTCGAATTAATCATTTGTAATGGTGATGATAAAGCAAAGCACGAATTTCCATTAACATACAAAGTGGATAAAATTTTCTCACATTTATGTCAGCATGAGAAAAAATAATATGGCGATATTATTATATAACTTGGTAATATTTGAGGGGTAGTTTCATCTCGTTGGAATTTGTCTTTCGAAAAATCGGTTTGACAAAAATAAGCTTTTTACGTCAAGCAGTTTAAGCAGAATCGTGGTTAAGAAATTACCCAACTTTTTGGAACACCTGTATGATTTTATAAAAAATTTCAAAATATGTAAAAAAATTATGCTTGTCCAAGCGTTTTTCCGTTATGTAAAACAACAAAATAAAATTTTATAAGAGTTTTTCCGAAAAACTCACCGGTTCTTAAATAAAAAATATTTTAATATTTGAGGGATAATTTCACCCCCTTAGAATTCGTGTTTCGAAAAATCCCTTCTTATCGAACCTCTACACCCTAAAGTCAATCTGTTTTCCAAAAATCGGCTTTTTACGTCAAGCGCTTGCAGCAGGATCGTGATTAATCAATGACCAGATTTTTCGAAACACCTTGTATACATTTTTAAAAAATCTTAAAATATGTAAAAAAACAAAATAAAATATACGTGTTTAAACGTTTTTTCCGAAACTTGACCGTTTTTTAAATAAAAAGAATTGTAATATTTGAGGGGTGGTTTCACCCTCTTCGAACTGGAATTTCGAAAAATCCCTTCTTATCGAACCTCTACACCCTAGAATCAACCTCTATGCCAAAATTGAGCTTCTTACGTTGAATTGTTTGAGCAGGATAGTAATTAATCAGTATGTTAGTCACTTAAGGATTTTATATATTAGTATAGATGGCTAAAAATAAAAATATAACAATTTGACGGAAAAAAAATTCTCTTGCGTTTTTATTGCATCCGAGTGTATAACCAAAGAACGGGCGGTGTCTGTTAAGATTTTTCTTTTCAATACAATTTAGCATCCTTAGAGTCAACTTAGAACATTATTTACTAGTCACTAGATCTTTTCATAAAGTGTAGTTAGATATCCAAATTAAAATTTGAGAGTACCTACTTATTAATAATATAATTTTGTCAAATCAAAATATACATGCACTGAATAGTTTCAATGATTCTCATCCAATAAAGATCAATCCATCATTAATAAAATAAAAAAAATAAAAGGTAAATGGGCTCTATAAATCGGCTATCGCCGTTTTAATTACAAAAGGAAGTGTTCGGTCTTGCCGATGGAGAAGTCAAAGTGTAAAATACGCCAGGCATTAAGCTAATTTAATTAAATGAAATAGGATATCGTAAATTTCTAACGTTTCGCATGGTTAGAATTCTAAGACGGACGCACAGCCGCTGCCGCTCAGTTTTCTACCGTTAGACTTCTAAATTAATGAGCTATATCGGACAGCGGTTCGACTGGTTTTCAAAATACGTTTATATGATGGAAATGTGTTATTCGATAATGATCATGGTTATTTTTAGGACATTTTTCGCCGTTTTTAATAATATATTTATTAGAAAAAAATCAACAGATAAAACACTTCAAGTTCTTTTTCTATCCGTCACCATCAAGGCTTTAATCAAGCCTTAATCAAACCACGTGTTTTTGGAATTTTGGGTGTGGCTTAACACGACAGGATCGGGCTAAGATTTAGGCAGATTTCTGAAATATAATATATATTTCCTTCGGCCGCATACCCGACCGCTTTACCCGACCCCTGAGAGCGACTTAACAAAAATCTAAAAAGTAAAACATTATTTTTGTAAAATTCTTTTTAAGTGGCTTTATCTCTTAACCACTATGGTCGGTATTCCAAGCCAAAACCAAATTAAAGCGGAACCCAAGAACTTGGAAGACTCCATCAGTCACCTGGAATGAGAATCCTCCAACGGTCTAAGACACTCGAAAAAGTTTTTGAGAAATTACGACCGAGAAAAATAAAAGATTTTCCTTGATTTAAGTAAGAACAACCTTCGGATTTTTACGGGGTTTCTAATAGGACACTGTCTCCTCAACGAACAACTCAGTGGAATGAAGTTTAGAAACAACGGCGAATGAAGATTCTGTGGAGGAAATGGGAAAACACCAGAGCATCTTATTTACTTATTACTATTACTAGTGTGCCGAGATTAGTGATGGGCAAAACTGTTATTTTTAGATAACAGTTGAAACTGTTATAGTTATTTATAAAAAAACAGCTTAAAATAACAGCTTAAAAATAACAGGTTTCTTTATTTTATTGCTAAATATCTGAAAGAATATGAGGCGGTCACCGCCAGGCGTATTAACGCAGTTGCAACAATGACGTGCTCGGTAGTAGTATTTCCAGGGTGTCATAACATTTCTAAATATCGATTGTTATCTAAAATACCTCTCTAAAAACGGGGGTTGTTTACAAATAAGCGCTGTTTACAAATTGCGATATAAAAAAGCCAAAATGCCGCCACTCGTCTATATCTATAAATTCCGATCTACCTACGCCCTACCCCTCGATCCGCGTAGATTCTGAATTGCGTAGCAGTGTACAGGGTGCATCTCACTCGACGGGCGAGAAGCTCTTCGTTATGATTTTACCATTTGCGGTCAAAAAATAGCAATATAAGAAAATGTGTAGTATATTCTTCATAAGTAAACCAACTACACACTAGAGTTCGAATTAATTTTACACTTAAACTAGCATGTACAGTTTGACAAATATAGGAAGAGACTTGGGGATAGCACCGGTCGCGCACACGATAGAGAGAGAACGCATTCGGCGGAAGAGAGATGCAGTTACGCTACGAAAAATCTGATTGAAGCAAATTTGTGGGATGTCCACTGCGCATCGGGGGGCGTCTCTTATTTTATATTTCTCACGTCTCTAGCTATACTTGTTAAGTTGTACCCGCGACTTCGTTCGCATCGAATTATTAATTTGTAATGGTGATGATAAAGCAAAGCAAGAATTTCCATTAACATACAAACTGGATAAAATTTTCTCACATTTGCCAAAAATATGCTTTAAACGTCGAGCAGTTTAAGCAGAATCGTGGTTAATCAATTACTCAACTTTTTGGAACACCCTGTATTATTTTTTAAAAAATTTCAAAATATGTAAAAAAACAAAATAAATTATGCGTGTCCAATCGTTTTCCCGAAAGACTAACCGTTTTTTAAATAATAAATATTGTAATATTTGAGGGGCGTTTTCACCCTCTTGGAATTTGAGATTCGAGAAACCCCTCCTTATCGCACCTCTACACCCCACAGTCAATCCGTTTACCAAAAATCAGCTTTAAACGTCAAGCAGTTTAAGCAGAATAGTGATTACTCAGTGGTCATATTTTATGAAACACCCTGTATATATTTTGTAAAAATCTCAAAATATGTAAAACAACAAAATAAAATATACGTGTTTAAGAGTTTTTTCGAAAAACTCACCAGTTTTTAAATAAAAAATATTCTAATATTTGAGGGTGGTTTCACCCCCTTAGAATTTGAGTTTCGAAAAATCCCTTCTTATCGCACCTCTACACCCTAAAGTCAATCCGTTTTCCAAAAATCAGCTTTTTACGTCAAGGGCTTTAAGCAGGATCGTGATTAATCAATGACCAGATTTTTCAAAACACCCTGTATACATTTTTAAAAAATCTTAAAATATTATTCTGAAAATTTTTCAGAATAAATAAATACTTAAATATTGAAACTTAATAACAAAGTATTGAAACATACAGCGCCATAATATCTCGACCTCCGCCCGTTATGCTCGTAACAGGTTGAAAAACAATATGTATCTAAAACAACTGATGCGTTATTCTCCAACCTGTTTCAAACCTCCGATTATCTCGAACGCCGTTCTGTTATGCTCGTAACAGGTAAAAAAACAACATAGCTAAAACAACTGATGCGTTATTCTCCAACCCGTTGCGAGCCTCCATCGACAATCGACCGATGCAGCAGCGCTCCTTTCCCACTCCTGTTATCTCGACAGCCAGGCGTTATGCCCGCAACTGTTTCAAAAAAGCTGCTTCTTTTATATCCTATTATTTTTAAGCTGTTGTCAGCCCAACACGACGCGCCGCGCCGTAGCGCATACCCCACTCCGTTGTCCGTTGTATCTCGCCGCCTGTATCGATGGTTGTCGAAATAATAGGTTTTCCATCCATACTAGTTGTTTTTTGGAATTGCTTCGAGCAGCATCGAATTTCGTGGCAGTGCAGAGCGCCGACTTCGTTTCACGAACACTCGATCTCTGCGTGTCGTTATTTTATATCTGTTATTTTTTAAAAGCAGTAACGGTTGCGTTATGTTATTTCTAAATAATTGTTATAAAATAACAGATAGTTAAATAACAACCCATCACTAGCCGAGATGGAGAGCTCGTCTCCGTTGAGCCGTCTCAGAGACTGGCTTTTGTCAAAGCCCTGATACTGTATGATGCGTTATAACTCGTTATAACTCAAGAAAGGGGAACACACAATACATCTGTAAGGTCGCAGTGATTAACCCCTCTCCTAAACATTCTACAATCTACATGAGTCCGTACTGTAACGTTAGTTTCATGACAGAAAAATCTAGGGATATCATTTTATTAAAGTTAAAAATAAATGTTTTGAATAAACAACCACATATTTGTAGGCCGATTCTTTCTACTTCGATTGAAACGAAGTAGTCACACTAGTTATTTCTAAATTGGACTTTTGCATTTTTTGTCAAATGTATAAAAAGCACGTAGTATCAATTGTTCGAATTTAACCTGTACTGGCTATGTTTTTATGACAACTGGCCAGAATTCATTCAAATAACTATGTTTAGTATTAAACGACATTATGGAGACGAAATGCTAAGGGCCATGGGTATGCTCGAAGCTGAAATGCGCCAAATCGACGTAGCTAGAGCATTAAATACAACGCAAAGTGTAATATCGCGATTAAGTGCACGCTACCGTGAAAGTGGTTATGTTGCTAAAAGGCACACAGGGCGACATCACATTACTACCCCTCAGCAAGATAATTTTTTACAATTAAATTCTCGACGCCGACCGACTCTTACAGCACCAGAGCTTAGTTTAATTCTCCAGGAAACACATAATGTAACCATTAGTCCTGACACTGTTCGCAATAGATTAAGAGAGGTCAACTTAAGAAGCTGACGCCCCTGGAGAGCTCAACACTTAACGGGAGGAAATCGAGAGGTACGATATTTGTGGGCTCAAGATCATGTTCAGTGGTCGAATGAACAATGGACCAATGTTCTCTTCACGGAGAAGGCTTAGGGTATGGAGAGAACCGGGAAATCTTATTCGGTTGGATCATGTTCAGGAAGTGTACTTATCAAGGTGGAACAGTTATGGTCTGGGGAGGAGTCCAGTTAGGCCGAAAAACCGATCTCGTTTTTCTTGAAAGGTTTCTAACAGGAATCACAAATCGTGATTTAATTCTTGAGCCTGTCGTGTTACTATATGCCAATGATTTTGGGAGAAACTTCATTCTCATGCATGACAATGCACGGCCTCATACATCCAGAGTGGTAAGTGAGTTTATCAATGCTCATCAAATAAACATCTTACCCTGGCCAGCACAATCTCCTGACCTCAACCCGATCGAGCACGTATGGGACGCGGTCCAAAGAAGAATTTTGAGAATGGGTATGCCTCGTGAAACTCGTAGGGATCTGGTTCGGGCCGTGAATGCAGCGTGGCAGGCTGTACCTCCAGAAAGGATCGACAACCTGATCAGGAGCATGGAGAGACGATGTAGGGCTGTAGTGAACAGTAGAGGAGGTCATACCCTTTATTAAGTAAAAATGGTTTTATCTTTTTTTTTAATTCACAGTTTAGAATAAAAAAAAATTGTGTATTTTTTTGAGTTCAATAAAAATCAAGGTAAATTTGAAAAATTCGGTAAATTTCGCATTTTTATTTCCAATACGTCCTGTAAACTATTTGTTTATTTTAATTTTATTATATCAGAAATGCAAATAATAAAATTACTGACGATGGCTGAATAAAATTGTAATATCCCTAGACTTTTCTGGTGTGTATATATATTTTCAATGGATTTGTTACGAGATTTGTTACCAAAGTTTCAGTATAATTCCGGATCTAAACCAAGCAGACAAAACTACGACAAGACAGAAACATTCATGTTTTACGACAAAATTGCGACAAATCCAATACATTTCTGCGACATTTTTGTTTTGTTTCAAAATTCGGAGACTTTTCAATGTCCCGTCTCGAGTCGGTAAAGATCAAAGGGTCTATGTTTTGTTCGTACAGTTTACGACAAGTTGTCGGCGCAGTGTGGATGGCGTCTGCTGTCAACAGTAGGAGACTGCTGAAATCACACATAGTTAATAAAACGCATTTGCAACAACTAAACTTTTGACTTTGTTGTACATTTGTCCTTGCGGTGTGGACAATTTGTCTCAAGTTTAGTGATTCCCACGAGAGTCTCGTTTTCGAGACGAGACTCGAGACGATACACGGACAATACGAGGCGAGACTTTTATTGGTCTCGTCTCGAGTCTCGTGCGAGACTTCTCGTGTCTCGTACGAGAGTCTCGCAGGTGAACACTTGAAAAACTTTTACTTAAAAACCAACTTTTACTTAAGTTCCGACGGGCATGTGAAGCAACTGGTAATTCTCGGCAACTGACACCTGTGTTGGATGTACCTACACGCTGGAATTCCAGTGATGATATGTTGCAAGTAGCTCTTAAAGGCAGACATGGACTCGGTGTATTATGTCAAAATATTGTTGATTGAAAACCATATGCTCTTAGAGATGAAGAATGGATACAGCTAGAAGAAGTGCACAAATTATTAATCAACTTTCAAAGACTTTCCAAAAAACTCGGAGGAGAGAAGTACGTCACCTTACCTATGATGGTTGTATGTGTCAATATACTAATAATAATAATATAGAGATCTTGAGAGCAAAATATTTGAATGGGACATAAAAACAAATCGAACCCCTGTCAAAGAACAGCTTATTGTTGGTTTTCAGGCTGCTAGAGACAAAATACTAAACCATTATCGTAAAACGAACTGGATTCTCTCACTCCCTACAATAGTTACTACATACTTGTATTTTAAGTGGCAATTTATATAAAATAAAAAAATATGAAGTTAATAACTAATTTAGCTACCCACATAACTAGTTCTTGATCTATGACTAATTCCGTAATAAATCACGCTGAATTCGAATTAGTTCTCCCTTTCTTCGTCAGAACTATAAAACTCTCAGACTTTCTTCCTGTATGTGGTGTCGTCTATATATCTGTGAAATAAGACCCGCATGGCCGCCGGACAGTTAGATTTTAGCGCGCCGTTTTTCGATTGGAAATATACTGAATTAAGCCGAACGGCAGGGTTTCTTACCGCGATTTCTTAAACCAGGAAATGCTATTGAGACGTGTGCGTACTTAATGGCAACGATAACAGATTAAAATAAATTTTATATTCTAATTATATAAGGCGGATATAAATAAATTTGTTGACAACGCCAGGCGGAATACCATTAAATCGGGATTTAATCCAGAATTTTCTTCGGATTATCATTAGATATATTACCTTTTGCTTATCTAATTAGAATATATTAAAGAGAATCTCTCTGCGACATTAATTTTAATGATATCTAATATTATTATCAAGAAGAAATAATATACTCATAACATTTTCCTAGTCAATTTTTGAAGTTAAACTTCTTTACGCTCGCTGGGAGTAAAAATTCAAAGCCGTGACCCACGAGCTAGCGTCACGACATACGTCACGAAAAGTGGTAACGATCGAAAAAGTGGTAAGCCAATGGGGAAGTTGAGATGGGTCTTTGGGGCGTCGTAACTCGGGCTCTATGTGAGGTAGGGGGCTGAAACTCAGAATATATGTGTGTTTTTCGAACGGAATGTCCATTGTCATGATTTTTTCATCATCAATGGTGAAAAAAATCGTCCTATATAAATAAAATTTGGGATGTCGATTGATTGGACCAAGGCCAACTTCACCGTGTACGACACGTGTCACTGTGACAGTTTTGACGTGAGTAAGTCAAAATTTGATATCGTCCGATCGCCATCAAATTTGGTGGGTGGGCTATGTGAGCGACGGTGCAGTCGGTCCCACCCTGCATGGTAGGATACGACGTTCCATTTACATCTTCATCAGGGTAGTATTCAGGATTTGATACTGAAGAAAAATGTGGGTCGTTTTCGGCATAATTGAAGATGAATTGCAGGATGGCACACTCGATATTTCCAACCGATGCGATGCCCTATATGGACGAAATCATCAATATTTTTTAATTATGGGCCGATTGGAACTAAACTCGGCATGTGGATATATGTACTCGAATGGAGTCCTCAGACAGACAGATGGTCATTTTAATACAAATTTTTGTGAAAGTGAATTATATATAATAGTTATATATTAATTTTTAATTTATAACTTTTTCAACATCTCTAACTACACTTTTTAAAGACATGTCCTTGAAATCCTTATAATAGCTGTTAGTAAGAAATTTAACTTCAAATACGTACATAGCACACATACATTTTTTTTTTCATTTTATTTCCATATGAATATTTAAGTCCTTTTTTACTACACCAAGGGTGTAATTTCTTGAAACATACATCATAAAAAATTTCTCTTGATTATTTTGCTATACTTCCTTCATTTTTATTTAAATCTCCACTACTCGCGCGGAGTATTTGAATAACCTAACCAATCTCAGAATATCAAAATTACATGCCGCTTCTTGTATTGTTTAACCGTAGTGTAAACAGGGTCCGGCAATAGTGCGTCGGACATCTGTTGCAAGTGCAAACCTAAAGTATGTACCAGGATGTATTTCAGGAAAATATGTAAACTTCTATAGGGTGGCTCAAAAAAGTGTGAGTGGACCTGAATAATTTTTTTTAAATGGAACACCATATATACTATTGATTTTTTGGCTTCCTTTCAAATTACTTTAAATAACCCTAAGATATGAATAAATATATTTCGATTAGTTTCAGATATATTAAAAAATAAATCAAAAATATATAATTTTCAGCCCTTCTGAAAAAAAAAATATTAAAAATACAGAAACTGTTCTGAAATCAAAAGTATATTAGGTATTTACTTTAGATGGTCTGTTCTTACTTTGCTATAAATATGGTAATCGTAAATCATACAGGATGTTCAATATTCTACGCTAATAAGATACATGCAGTATTATTTCATATGGAGCTTTCAATGGTAAAATACGAGAGAAATATCATTGGGTGGCTTTGATAAAAATTTACTGTAGAAAATGCCATATGAAATACAAAACCGCAAATATCTGCGAAACCGTTAAAAATTTTGAAATACTCTAAATACAAAAAAATTTCATTTTTTAATTCTCCGTCTATTGGAAAAATAATATACAGGGTGTTCCGTTAAAAAAAAACGAAGAAAAATTATTTTATATTTTAGAAAGCTTGGCATAGAATTTTGAACATCCTGTATGATGGACGATTTTCATATTTATAGCAAAGTAAGTACAGACCATCTAAAGTAAATACATAAAATAGTTTTGATTTCAGAACAGTTCTTGTATTTTTAATAATTTTTTTAAGAAGGGCTGAAAAATATATATTTTTGATTTATTTTTTACTATCTCTAAAACTATCGAAATTTATTTATTCATATCTTAGGGTTATGTAAAGTGATCTGAAAGAAAGCCAAAAATGCAATAATATACAGGGTGTTCCATTTAAAAAAAAAAATCATCCAGGTCCACTCACACTTTTTTGAGCCACCCTATAGAAGTTGAAATATTTTCCTGAAATACATCCTGGTACATACTTTAGGTTTGCACTTAAACAAAATTCTCAATTTGTTTATTCTCGGAGCTACAGATGCCCGACGCACTATTGCCGGACCCTGTAGATGTGTGTTCTGGCAGATACTCGCAATCACGCCACCAAAATTTAAGATCAATTTCACAAGATCTGTTAAAGTATATTATTTTGATACATTATATGTGCATAAGAAGGTCCAAAAACTGGTATAGGAAGAACTGGAAATCATGAATCATAAAATCATGGAATACTCACTGGAATCATGTAAGTGCACTGAATGGATATATAAAATCAATCAACATGATTTTGTAAATAAGGCCAAAGCAGTTTTTGGATCCGAAAATTCAGGAAATTAATATCTAGGTAAAATTTACTAAGTTTATTAATGGTTACAATAATAATTACTCAAATTTAAATAAATGGGTTTAAATAAAAGTTTACATATTTCTCCTGGGTTTCTTATCAAAAATTAAGTGTATTTACGTAGAAAAATGGGGCGCAGTAGCGGAAGGTTAAATTCCAGAACAGTGCTATAATTTTTGCCGAGAATAAAATATGTAGAATGTAGAATGTTTAGGAGGGGATTTAATCACCCCGACCTTATAGATCTATTGTGTGTTCCCCTTAATACAGTCTCAGGGCTTTAACAAAAGTCATTATCTGAGACGGCTCCACAGAGGCCAGCTCTCCATCCTAGACATCAGGATCAGACGTACCAAAGTTCATGGCACGAATGGTCGTTGTCTCGGCGCACTCAGTGATAAAGTGTTCTGGTGTTTTCCCATTTCCCCACAGAATCTGTATTCGCCGTAAATAAAATATTAAATATTTTAAATAAGTTATCACCAGAAATCTACAAAAATGTTTATAAATGTTTAGGTAGAAGTAATAAAGTTCACATTTTTAAGACCTAATTTAAATATTAGTATTATCTTAGTCATATGAACATCTAACACTACAGTAAGCAAATTGTTATGAAGTCGGTCTGGTTTGGTTTGGCTCGGATGACTTTTGGAACTCTCCCTTGCGTAGTAGTACTGACGCTGTACCGACTCTGACCTATTATTGTCTTCATTTGGTTCACCCAAAAGTTTGGAGATTTTCCTCTAGGAGGTTTCCCGTTTACTTTTCTTTCCAAAACATAGTCACTGGTTTTGGAAAGGTCATTGGTTTTCTTGGATATGTGGCCAAAGTATCTTGATAAAGATTGGTTTATCATAGATGACAAATTTGATTCGACATTAAACCGTTCAAGAATTGAAATGTTTGTGCGGTGTGTTGTGTAGGGTTTTCGCTGCATCCGTCTATAACACCACATTTCGAAAGCATAAATTTTGGCAACAGGGAAAATTAGAGATTATAGATCTTAGTAGTCTTAGTTTTTTTGCTAAGTGAAACGGCTGAATCATTTCATATTTTATTATGTTTGGTAATAGAATTGCCTGCTATATACAGTCTTCTTTTAATTTCTACATCGCATCCTCCAATTTGCTATTTATTGAACTAAACATAAGTTTAGTTCAATAAAATTTGGTCAAATGATTGGTTTCGGCTTCATGTTGACAAAATATTAATTTTGAAATTAAAATATAGCGGAATAGTAAACGGCATATATAATTTTTTTGTAAGCTTTGTGATTTCAAGTTTCTTTACATTATCTTATAGAACTCTCTTGTTGGAAAGGAGACGTTTATAAAAATATATAATTTAAAAGGACAAATACTACATTTTTTGAAGCATCCACTTGAAATTGTTATGTATAGAAGTAAATATACTTAAGTAACTGTTTGGCGTTCCGTCCAAAGCATACATGTACATTAAACAACTTTACGAAAATAATTCCGACATTGTACATATATCTACAGAATAATCTCGGATGTAAACATCCTAATTAAATAAAGCCATGACTATACTGACAGAGGGTGTCACCTTCAATTTAATTACATTTTGTTTTATGTTTATGATTCTGGGAGAGTTATCGTTGTAAAACCACTTGGTGCCATTTCATGGCATTTATAAAATAATGTTTGGGATGGTAGAATAACTGTTGTCAAGTGTGTAATGAAGAAGTAAATATAGCTAGGCAAAAATTAGCCAGGCCCTTAGACCAAGTAACAACGAAATTACTCTACAACATTATTTATTTATTTATTTATGTATTATTTATTTTTTATTTTTTATTATGGCAATAAAATATTTCTGAAAGTCTTTTAAAAACTTATACTTCGTGCAATCGTTTTCTATACTGGTATGTCCAATAATAGTGGCTACTCTGGACCTTAACGTTATTATATTTTCTTTTGTGTTTATTCAAAATATGATTATGTTAGATATTGTTATATCACTGTAGTAATAAAGGGTTGCAGATATTTTAGAAGTTTATTATATTTTCTTCCTAAATATCAAATAAAACTTCTGTTAATTTTAATCAGGTATGTATTTGTGTGTATTTATGATGTATGTACTCACCGGCACAAAAAACTGGCACCTTAAAAGTTTGATGTATTTTAAAGTTTAATATATTTTGTTGATATTTTGTTCTAGTGAGCCGATTTTGAAAAATTTTAAGCAATTTGTAGCATTTTACCACTTACTACAAGTTATTTGACTTTGTAGTATCTCTTTTTAAATTAAAAATGAAAGTTTCCAACTGTCAATTATATGAGGTAAAACAAAATGTTGATATTTTGTGAAAATTGGAAACACCTTGTAGAATATATTATCAAAGCAAGGCAAATCAAAATTAGCAAGGCAAAATCATTTTATTATACTAGAATCATAATATTTTCATCTAGGTACGTCTTTTCTCGAGAGTTTGTTTTTTGACTCATTTCAAATTTCAAATAGTTTTGTTTTTATTGGAGATATTCGCTATTGAATAAGGGTGCGGCTATGTTGGAACTGCGATAAACAATAAAAGCGGTGATAAAAGCAACAAGAGCTGTGCAAAATTCACTTTTATAATGTGCCGTTCACAGTAGAGCTGTGATAGTAACGACGATCTCTGCTTTGCAAGTAGACATTGAGACCAAATCAATCGATTGAAAATATATTTGTTTAAAATGGGTGATTCCGAAGAGGAATTATTTTTAGCTTCAAATGCTGTTAAATATTATATTTTTAAAACTGCAGATAAAAAACTCAAATTCTGTGCACACCCTATAAATACCAGAAGGTACAGGTTTGGAGAATTTCAGAATTTGAATCTATTATGATGGTTTTATTTGTTTTGTCCCACAAGGCAGGTCTAATAAATATTTCACTTATTAAATTAACGGTATCCATGTCGATCACCCTTGATATAAAAGCAAAGAAAATAGCTAAAACAATTAGCGCTGCTCTTATCGTTGCTCAACTGTAAAGCGTATCTCGATGCGTTGATCCAATATAAACACCTACATATAAATTAATATAATAATATTCTTTGCTTCGCTACTATCGCCGCTCCACCATAAACGCACCCTAAGAGAGTTACGATTTACAGCAATTTTAGCATTGATTTTGGGTCCTCATCAACATACTTTTTTATAAGTATAACACTATTTTAAGTGTTTATTGTTTTTGTAATTTACTGCCATTGAATAGTCATATTATTATTGCCTATTAACGTTTACTCTAGTGGAGATGGTTTTAAGTTCTAAAGTATCGGCTATGTTGCTTTATTTAATTCATCATGGTGGGAGATCAACTTTGGGACTTAAAATCATATATGCTAGAGTAACTGCTCAACAGACAATAATGATATGATTTTTCAAAGACGGTGACATTGCATAAATCATAAACTCTATTTTATAGGTCTGTTGACTAGTACTAATAGCAAAAGCATGATTTTAATATAAAAAATACGAAAAAATATTAGTGTCTTCTTCTAAAACGAATATCTCAAAAAAAAATCTATCGAGATGAATCAAAAAACAGACTATCGAGAAAAGACGTACCTAGATTATAAAATGATTTTTAAATTCCTTGCTTTGTCCTTTCACCAAAATTTCAACATTTTTTTTATATTTCCTTCGTATAATTTACAGATGGCAACTTTCGCTTTTAATTTAGAAGGAAGAACTAAAAAGTCACATAATCTAGCTACAAATTGCTTAAAAAATCATTAAAATCGGTCCACAATATATAAAACTTTAAAATACATGAAAATTTTAAGTTGCTTGTTTTTGATGCAGGTTAATGTAGATACACTGATTAATCAGAAGAATACATTTCAGGCCTATTAATTTAATACTTCTAAAAGTACCAAATGTATCCAATTCTCGCTGTAATTATATATTTGAAAAAGCATATGCTAATTTTCTTATAATGAATACGACCTACGACAAAAACGGGTTTTCCTATGCATTACAAAACAATACTATCTTTCTTTACGTTTATGAAAGTAAAAAACGCATTTAATTGTATAGAGATCTTATGAATGGTTGGAATACCTAATCAGTGTATTGAAATAAGTCACACGGAAGTCTTACGACAGACCGACACTGTTAAGTATATAATTATTTTTTTATTTTGTTTACCGTATTATACACAATGTATGTAATTTTATTCTTTATATATTAAATTTAAACAGTAAATAATTTTTAAAAGTAGGGTCAAAAGCGAGGTACAAAAATTCACCCCACGACAATTTTTTTTTCAGTTTATATATACATAATTATTTTTAATTTCATATTTGGGATTTATGGTTGTGAGGTGCATCTCTTAAGCTTTAGGTCCAACCAAATTCAAGTTTAGTTTTTATGAATTGTTCCATCTCTTTATGATACCTCCTGATTAACAGGATTTTGAAATTGTTCGTCTTGAAAATCACCGTCTATTTCATTTTTTTCACACGTTCTGAAAATTGCATTTAATACTATAGTAGTCGCCGGCCTCCTATGCTGCCGGACCGAATAATCTACGGGATGGGAGTATATGTGAAGGAGAGCTAATTTATTTATATTGCAATCGACTTCAGCTCCGACACCGGCACCGATTTTGCCGGTGTGTATGCAAGCGTTCTAAGAGTAAGAATTTTGCCGGTTTGTATGAAAGCGCTCTTACCTTTACATGTTCAATAGGATAGTTGTTGTATAGAAAAATAGTAATTTAAAGGTTAGACGCCGACATGCAATTTTTAGTAGGCCGATTATTTAGTTGCAAAATTAAAACCAATATATTCTTATGGAGCTACGCATATATACAATCAAATAGTCGGCACGAATACATTCGAATACGAATACATTGTTTTTGCAACAAAAGAGTCGGCCGTCTGGAAATTGCATGTGAGAATCTAGCTTAGAAACCCAATTTTATAAATATAAAAATAAAATCTTGTATACTTACAAAGGTAGAAAGAAATGCCACAAAAACTGACGTCAATGAATTGACATAATTTTCTAAAATTTTTCGAGTGATAATTTGTTTTTAGCATGGGTAGAAGTTAGAATGTTTGAGAGGGGGTTAATAACCGCGATCTTAGAGATCTATTGTATGTCCCCCTTTCTTGAGTTATAACGCCTTATAACACATCATACAGGCTTTGGTAAAAGGCAGCATCTGACACAGCTTCACAGAGGCTAATTCTCCATCTCCCATATCAGTCGTACTATAATTATTTATGACACGAATGGTTGTCGTCTCGGCGCACTCAGTGATGAAATGTTCTGTTTTTTCCATTTTTCCCACACAAGCTGCATTCGCCATTTTTTTAGCTTCAATGTACTGAGATATTTGTTGAGGAGACAGTGTCCTGTTAAAAACTGATTTTTCTCGGTTGTAAGTTTTGAGGAATGTATTCGAGTGTCTTAGACCATCGGAGGAGTCCCCTTCCATGTGACGGTTGGCATCTTCCAGATTCTTGAATTCCCCTTTAAGTTGGTAGGGTGTTGGAACACTCTACCAACTTAAAAGGGAATTCAAGAATCTGGAAGACTACTACTAACTAACTCTACTAATTGGAGTTAGTATAGTGTGTACTCCTAGATCGTTTGATTTTTCGTTGCCTTAGATCCCTTGGCGAGCTGGCATCCAGAATAAGAGAACTTTTTATTCTTTGTCTAATTTGTTCAGTTTCTCTAGGCATCAACTTCGAATTGATGGAGTTGATCGCTTTTAGTGTTGCTTGACTAGCGGATAAGATGACTATTCCCTATTTCCGTCAGTTCCTATTTAACCCTTAAGTACTAACACCCCGTCTCACAGATGCAACGTACTAGCTGGATATAACATCTCCCCTCCTCTCCGCTTCTAATTATCATCCAACTATGTAATTTCAATACGCTTCAAAACAAGGTAAAGGCCGGCAGGGCAATTTGCAAAAGTGTATAGTTTTCGAAATACCGTATGATCGAATAAAAACGGCGTCTGCGATGGCTATGAAATGAAGATCGCTGTCATTTCATATGTAAATTTATATGGGAAATGTCATCGATCGTCATTTCCAAGCCAACTGCACGCCGTTTTTATTCGATCATACGGTATTTTAGTTCAAACAGTCGATACCGTCTGACAGACGGAGTGTTAGCGTTAACGTATTTTTTTTTTAATTTGTGGAATGAATCAAGCACCTAGTAGCTGAAAACATGTGAAGTATGGCGAGCAAAATTACAAGGATACTCTTCTAAAGTGGTTTGAAGAGACTGGCAGCGATAATAGCAAAATAGTGACATAGAATCCGAATGTGGCGAAAATTTTGCCATAGAGAGCGATCATAATTCTGAATTCGAATTAGAAGGTAAAAAAAGGTTTTTAACTAATATCTAATGGTATGTAGCTGTGTATGTTTTGTTATAGATGATGAAAATATGAATGTGAACGATCAATAGACTAATATCGAAGAAAGTGAAGAGAACAATTTGTTTGGAATGCGCAAAAAAAATTGTGTAGGAAACAAGCCCATCTTTAGGCATTGTCATTTTTTTATTCTTTATATTTTCTTTTGCTTTTTCGTGCTTAATAGATAGGTTGTTAGAGTGACTTTTGAGAGTTGTAGGGTGACTTTTGCATTGGTACCAATCACTAATCCTAAAAAAGGTTAAAAGTATACAGTCTGTCAATAACTCGTGGCACATCAAAGGTTTATTTTTTTAAATAGAACCCCCTGTATATTATTGGGCAATTCAATTCTTCCTTCAATTTTAAGCAAAAATTGTAATAACATTATTTACCTAAATCCAACCGTTTCCGAGATATCGAGTTTTGGTTTTGAAATGTTAAACGAATATTTTGTAATTTCCAGGGAAGATAAAATCCCCTTTTATATATCAATCTATAAATGCTAACTTAAAAACTAATGTCAAATACTATTAAGTATCACAAGTTTCCGCAGAATGATGGCATCGTTAAATGAAACCGAGCACAGCGAAATAATTAAATCGCATTAAGTGATATTTTCAAAACTCAATAACTCGGAAACGGTTGGTTGGAGGTACATTGTGTGTATCTGTATTTTTGCTTAGAATTGAAGGAAAAATATACAGGGGGTTCTACTCGGGATTCTATTAAAAAAAAATGATACTTTGATGTGCCATGACTTTATGACCGAACCTGTATACTTATTTATTACTCGCCAATAGACATTTAAAACCCAATATATTTTACCCAATAATCGACCATTCCCATACATATCAGCAACCCTGTTACTATTATTATAACTATTATATTTACTATTATTATAATACAAAAAATATATCTGTCCAAAATAACAGAAAATAAATGCGTTACCATTCGAACGAAATAGTGCAACGCGTTTCTACTTAACCGATTGGAGGATGAACTTTGATTCTTGGGTGAAAGCTGTTAATAAACAGGTTTGTTATACAAAGAATTACCGAGCCGTGTTATGTAAGTTATTACATCGAACACGCACTCACTGTGTCAAAAACGTTCGGCGGCGAAGTCGTATGAAAGCATAAATTTACACAGTTGAAATAGTTTCGGCGCCAGGAGATCTGTTATTTCCTCTTTAAATTTACAGCTTGGTGGTCCTTAAAACTACCAGTTTATTTTTCTAAGAAATTGTAGAATTATATAGTATATGTTAAAGGAATTGGGGCACAAGTAAAAAGTTGGTTTTTCAGAAAATTTTATATATGAAGGTCGTTTTGTTGTACTACGTAGTTAATATTTTAATTTTAATACGGAGAAAAGTAGAAAATGTCTATACCTCTGTTGCAGATCCATTTCTTCAAAAAAATCCTATGGATATTTCGCCAATGTAAGAAGATTTACAAAATAAAACAGTTATTTTTTGTAAACACTGCTGCGTTAATCCAAGATGCGTTGATCTCCGTTCCTGTAGTAACGGAGACCAAAGGGGTCAGCATTGATTTACTTCAGCACTGATTTACTTGATTACTTGAGGACTACCCTTTGTAAAACTGTCTCAGATACTGGTTTTTGTTAGAACTGTATATCGAGTTATAACTCCAGAAAGGGGGACACAATAGATCTGTAAGGTCGCGGTGATTAACCCCCTACCACTCATTCTACATTCTAAAATGCAAAAAACTTCTATGATCAAGCGTGTTTTGTCTAATACGAGTAGCAGAAAATAGTTATTATGAGAATCTGTACTATATTTACCAACAATAAAACTTAAAGATCTCTTATGATCAAAAAATCACTATTCACACAGACACTATTCTAGCTTACCCAAGGGGTAGTGGACCAACTTTTCACAGTTTTTAATTCCTATCATGAAAAAATTAAGTTTACCAAAGAATTGGAAATTAATGGTAAAATACCGTTTTTAGATACATTGATAATTAGAAATAATGATGATACTCTATTAACAAATTGGTACAGAAAACCCATATCATCGGGTAGAGTTTTAAACTATCTTTCAGCTCACGCCATCAGTCATAAGGTGTCAACAATTAAAAATCTACTGTTTATAATATATCATACCAACTTAAGCAGTATGGAATATCAGAGGAAAAATATAAAAATTATAAAAAATATCCTAAAACAAAATAATTCTATATTAAGAATAATAAATCAATTTAATATTAGAAATAGATTAATTGTTTCTTCTTTCTTTAACCCCGTTAAATTATATTCATTTTTTTTTCCTTTCTTGGGTATGAGGTTGTATAATAAATTGAAAGATGGATGTTTTTATGCGACGTTTCGCTCCAACATAGTGGGCTTTTTCAAGCAATTTATTCTAAAAACTTCAAGTCGTCTTGCTAGCGCCAGTCTGTATAAATGAGGGTAAATCTGTGACCCAAGAAAGGAAAACAATTATATCATTAGAAATAGAGAGCCACAGGGTGTTCCGTTCCAGTGGAGGGTAATAGTGTAAGGTATTTTAAATTTCCTTTTATACGAGGTCTATCAGGAAGGGTTGAAAAGCATTTATAGGCTAACTTTTTATTGGCTTTGATGGTAAAATTGATGGTAAATAGGCTTTTTACAATAATCTCTGCGGTCACTTTATTCTAAGTTAAAAGATATTACACCTTTGCTAGAATGTTGTGTACAGTGTTTTGTGTTTCGGTTGTGATAAATGTTACATTGGACAGACGAGGCAATATCTAAAAAAGCGTATCTATGTACCAACATGGTTATGACGGCGCGGTGGTGATGTGAATCGAGATAAGGTTGATAAGACAGCTTTGGCGCATCACCATTTTTCAATCAATCACACTTTTGATTTTGCTAATGTTGTCATACTGGACCATGAAAAAAAATCCTTAAGAGGAATTTGAGCGAAATTATATTTATTGCGATGAACACTACGGTGAGTTGTAGAACTGACACACAGTATCTTAATATCATGTACAACCACATGATTCACTTATATAAAAAGAATAGGGAAAAGGAGTAAACACAGAGAATTTTTACTTTTTATTTTGTACCCCTTATACATATATCACTGTGGTTTTTTGTTTGTATCGACTGGTAATGCACAGTAATAATTATAAAAAAAACACATCGCGCACCGCATATCGTACTACTAACAAACTTTGACGCATACAATAGAGATCGCTAGTCATCTGTATTCCCTTGATAACCCTATATACTGCGATAGTTAATTTCGAATTTTTGTATATTAAGGGAAACTATACAATATATTTTATATTATTGTGTAGTGTGTGTTAAAGGTCTTGTCCATATAGACAGACTATTATGTATAGTGTTGATTGTAGCCATTCTATTGGGACAACCTATTTGATTACTTCTGACAAAAGAACCTTTTAGCTGAAAATAGGTATAGCTGTATATTTGTCATACATTTAATTGTTTGTGTGTATAATTATTTTTGTTTTTTAAATCAAGTTCTTGGTTGCTGTTTTACTCATATTGGTGGTATTTTATAATGTGTTGGTTATAATATTTCTATGAATATTGATTAGGTATATAAATTCAAAGAAAAAATAGAAATAAGAATTCTAAGCCACAATAATTTGTACGTTCTAAGTAAGTTTTTTCTCTGTATTGCAGCCTTGATAAAGACGAAAATTCACGTCGAAACGTCAGCAATTTTTTGAATAAAAGGTTTCTTAATTACTGGTCCTAAACCTGCGAACGCCATTTCATCATAAAAAAACATTAATATTAAAATGGGCATCAACTCAAAACCCTATGCTTCTAAAATTATAATTATATTCGACATATTCGAATAAGTTTTAGTACCATAATTAGGTACGAATGTTCAAGAGTGACACAAATTATGACAAGAATTTCATACATTAACATAAAAATGTTTTAAGGAAATGTCATTTTATCTAATGAAAATAAATATATAGTAAGTCAGAGATTGACCTCTGATTCAGTTCTCGATTATACGGCTCGAAACAAAGAGCTTACCGCGAGGTTGTTGCTCTAAATCAATAGTAAAAGAAGTGAGTTTTCTATAATTTACTTGTAGCCGGGAGACTTCCTGGTGTAGCCACGGCGGAGTTACTATTAATCAAGAGCCACGAGATCAAAAGGTTATGGCGCGCTGCCGTATCAAGTTGCCTGCACGCGCTGCAATAAAATCGACCGCATCCGGCAGGTATGCCAACTTAATAAACCACGGAAAAATCACACGCATCATCTCTAATTGGCAGGAATCCGCAGCGTTCTCTTAATAACCAGAAAATATGCCGGATTCCTGTAGTAGCGGTTAAATTGCAACGTGCGTTTATTTGAAAAAAACAAAAAACGACTGCGTTGCTATTTGCTATTTATACGGTGAGCTAGAATGTTCACAACACATGGAAATTTTTATTTTAAAAAACATGTTTTTCTAGTGGGTATTTAATCACTTGTAGTACATTTTTCAGCTTAGCACGTTACATACTATATATTTTATAAGCAAACCGTTAAAATCGTAAAATTATTTTAGTGGCCTTCAATCCCAAATTCAAAGTCCTAGAACTAAAGAGTGTGGCTGAATGTTCCAAAAATTTGCATATCAAGTCGGTTCATACTTTTATGCGAATTTTATACAACATAGTTATGAGAAGTACGATACTTCTCATAAAAAAAATTATAAATGTAAACTTGTACAGGGTGGGTCAAACTGGACGCTTTTAAAAGGAAACATTTTTCTATAGGAGATAGTAGAAAACTAATATCGGTGTTTGAAGCTCAATTTTTATCAAAAATATGATGGCGAAAACCGCGCATCGGTATCTGTTACCGTTTCGGAGTTACGGGGTGTTTTTCAAAAATGTGCATTTTAACAAATCTTTGTAACTTTTTTCGCTATGGAAAATTTTTAAGTTAAGCTTAAGTCTCGGTTTAAGTATATTTTTTTAATTAATAATTTAAAAGTTAACACCAAAAAAGTGATATTTTATTTGGAACACCCTGTATATTTTTAACTGACTGAAAAGGACTTAAAATTATATTTACAAAAATATAGCACACTTGATATTTTGTTATAGTTCCCTTCGAAATACACAATTCTTAAAAGTTCGCCACATTTAACTAGTAGGCTTTGGACCCTTTATTGATGACCTGCCCCTAATAGAACTCGAAAACATATATTTCCAGCAAGACGAGGCACTGCCTCAGGACGCTGAAGTTATCAAAAAAATTTTGCAGCCAATTTCGGGAATAATTGAAAGCTTACTAAGATCCCAGCCGTTGGCTGTCGAGGCCGCCGATGCCAGCGGACTTGGATGGATTTTTATCCTTGTAGCACCTATGGATTTTTATCCTTGTAGAAGAATAAAAGTTCTTATTTTTAAATTGCCCATATAATCTAGATAATAATTAGAAGTACTTAGCGATTATGCGAGGGTATCTTTCACCCCCACTGAGTTAATGAATTCTGCGAGAAATGTTCAAAAACGGTCCCGTCTGTCCATAACAGAAGTCGGTCAACAGGTCGAACACCTGTAGCAAAATATCATATCTTGGTTTGCTATTTATTTTTATTGTTAATAGACATAGTTTAAATCTGTTGATGTTGTTAAATATAGTTGATGTTGTTAAATATAGTTTAAATTGTTATAAAATTTTGCATCTCTCATTGCAAATATTATTTTCGTTTTAACTGCTGCTCAGAGCTAGAATTTTTTTGCATTACCGCGCCATTCAAAGCCTTCTTATTCAAAGTGGGCGAATTTTGTTAGGGGCGAGTTTTGCAGATTAATTAATAAAAAGGTGCTTTGGAAATGTTTTCATAAAAATACAAAATTTTCCATAGCAAACAGCAAGTTACAGGGGCCTTTCAGGAGGGTCTAGGCAATGGTACAAATGAACAATTCTGACAGGCACTATAAATTGAAATATAAAAGTTGTTTTGCAATACAAAACAAGAGCTTTAACGAAATATGAGCTCAAAGTTAATTTTATTTCTCAACATGATTCTATTAAAGGATGCTTGAAAGGAAAAACGTAGTGTTGCATGCAATGCATACAGTCACAATGCGTATTCAGTATATATACAAACTGCAGTAAATTAAGTTAATAGTGAAGATCCTTATACTATAATAATAATGCTTATTTCAAAATTGAAAATTCACTAACTAATCTTCCAAGAACAACGCTAAGTCGATTAAACCTAGTATTAATTACTCTGTAAGAGAGATATATAATACGAAATTCTGATCTGAAGATTTGATTCTGAAGCCCACCTCCGTGATATAAATGGAAGATAAATTCCAACATTTAATTCTTAAAAAAAAACAGTTATATTTTTATATATTACTGAGAGAGTACACATGTAAATTCCTTATCTGTTTGTTGACTATTGACTATTGACTATTGACAACTACTTGACTTAAATATATGTGTAAAGTATTTGTATAAGAAAAAGTCTTAAAGTAATCTCCACTTTTATTGAATGAAATTACTATTCAACGATATTTTCTATTTTAATTTATAGAATGCACGATCGTGTTCAGTTCGTTAACTGAAATAATAATAGTTGTCTTCAAAATCGTTTCTATATTTGTCCATGACTGAATCGTCAAGCTTCACGTATCAATTTGCATAAAATACAATGACACATACTTTTTCCAATACACAAGGTATATATTTCGTTAATTATATAATCTTACTCATCATGTCGCACGTATTTCGAATTCGTTTATTAAACGGTGATGGCCATTAAAAAACTACTAATGTTATAGCTATTAATGTGTGATTTTTAAAAATATTGATTTAGCAGCACAGGAGCTTGGAGTTGAGAGGTAACGAGAAAAAAAATGAACTTTAAAATCATTTAGAGGACATGTAAAAACCCTATCTCTAAGAAAAGATGAGAATTAACTGATCCATCCTTTAACTAGTATATGTATAAGTAAAATATATTCCAAAGAAATATCTTTATTAATTACTGCTCCACATATAATTTGGCCAAAATGTTTAATAAATAATTAAACAACATACTTAATGGTCTTGAGATTGCAGGAATGGAACCTTAAAATATTAAGGTAGGACCATACAGACCAAAGAATCATTATATTTGGGCAGACATAGCGCTTTGTTGACTAAAATATAAAGCTGAATATTGGAAGCTGAGATTATACATGCAGTCAGAGGCGGTTCTTCAATAATATGCATATGAAACAAATTTAATGCCTTTTCTTCAAAAAAAGAACTTAATTTAATTTTTTTTTATTTTATTAAATACTAGTATATTTATAAATCTTGCATCTCTAAAAGCAGTGTGAATAGAGATTGAGGCCTTTGAAATAAAAGACATCGTCTACGCTTGTATAGTCCAAGAAAATTGTTTTTTTTTTGCTCAAATCAAAATTAACCGAGATAGGGTGGCTAGAAGATAAGGATCATAAGATCATAAGTAGAAATCATAAGTTGCTGAAAAATTCATATATGTACTTTGAATGTAGTAGACAATGATTCAGTATTAAAACTAAGAGAACTTCAGACTTTCATTATCTTTATTTATTTTTGCTTAGCTAGTTTAGTTCACACTTGATAACGTCAGTGATACTTCTGACTGAAACGTTGTGTAATCAAAAATAAATAAAGACAATGGAAGTTCGAAATTCTTTTCATTTTAATTCGTATATTTAATATTTTCTTCAATTTGCTCGGAATATTATAAATTTTAATTCAAATTGAAGTGATGAAAAATATAAATAAAGTGGTTGTTTCCAAATTTGGCAGAAACGGTAAGGACTGTTTGAAAAATGTTTCAATAAAAGCTGTTCCCTCGCTTCCAGCCACTTTATCTCGACTAATATTGATTTGAGCAAATAAAGTATAAAGATAATTTTTAGGGTCAACTTTCGTTTAGCTGAAATCAGTTATTAGAAAAAAAAATGTCCTTTAAAAGCTACTGTGAACCACGGAAAAAAGAAATATTTCTGCGGAAATGCGTAATTTCCAAATTTCGCACTCTAGAATAACTGAAATCTGTTATAAAAAAAATACATTTTGCGTTTTATTTTTAATATTTTTCTGAACATATAAACACAAAAGTTTTCCTGCGGAAATAAACTGTATCCATTTTCTGAGGAAATTTAATAGACTTTAGAATAGTTGAAATCAGTTATATAAAATATAAATATGTTTTTGCCTTTTAAAAACGTTTACAAGCTCGGAAAAGTTGACTTTAGAATAGCAGAAATCAGTTACATGAAAAATGAACTTATATTTGTTTTATACGAGCCTTTACGAGCAAAGAAACACAAAAAAATTCCTGCGGAAATGTGTCAATGTCATTTTGTGCACTTTGTTTTTCATACATTTTTCAGTTTAGAAGCTTACGGGACCCGGGAGCGAATAGGGGTGCTGGCTGGGTGGGGTAAAACATCTTTTGGAAGAATAACAATTCTTGTAGAATAGATAATATAGGTTCTTGTAAACTATAAGTACCCCGGAATGTTGCACTTATTCTTGTTTTTTATTAAAGGTTTACGTAAATAGGGTTGATTCGAAGCAAAAAATCATTGGAACATGCAGTTTTCTGCATTTGGGTTGCTTTGGTTAGCTTTTCTTTGTGGAGGGTGTTAAGCTGTGGTTTTTATATTTTAATAGTTAACTGTGATTTTGCAAAAATATCATTATATTGGTTAGGATTTGGGTTGCTTTGGTTAGATTTTCTTTGTGGAGGGTGTTAAGCTGTGGTTTTTATATTTTAATAATTACCTGTGATTTTGTAAAAATATTATTAGATTTATTATTAGATTGGTTAGCATTTTAGACACTTTTAAATGATGTATGTAAAATAATGTGTCTTAATTTATGTAAAATAAAAATAAAAAAATTCCGCAGACACTTTTTTGTGTTTTATGTTTAGAAAAATGTCTAAAACACACCCCGAACACTAGTTTTGATGTAACAGATTTCGGCTATACTAAAGTCCGAAAAATGAAAATGACGCATTTCCGCAGGAAAATTTTTGTATATTTGTACTCCTAACGCCTTCTAGAACGCATATATAAAGTCATTTTTATATAACAGATTTCAGCTAAACGAAAGTTGAGCCAATTTTTATGTAAAATTTGATGCTGTAAAACTTTTATTTGAACTTTTTTTTCTCTAGTCCTTACTGTTTCTCCGAAATTTTGAAAAAATCACTTTAATTATTTATTTCACCCTTTCTCGGGGGTTTAAAAAAAATTAAAAAAATCTTTCACAACTCGTTTTTAAAAGTTTCAAAGTAACTAATGTCAAAAACTCAAGTTTTTACCAAAACTCTATATTTGAAGGCGTATTTTCTTGGACTATGTAATAATATTTAAAAGTAATATTTTTAATGCATTTTATAAATTGTTTAAAAACAAAGGGAAGTGATGTTTCAGTTAAAGAGATAATTCTATTTACAGAAAAGTATGTCGACTGGTCAGAACAAAAAATATTGTATTACAAAACATAATAAAACAAGAATTTACTGAATATTAATTTTTGTTAGAATTTGACTCATAAAAGATAATTAATTATAAAGAAAATATAGTAATCGATTAAAGCCATATTATAGCAATCACACTAACATCAATTTAACCTGATATATTTCTATATAAGTATCTTAGTCATTAAAAAATGCAGAAAAATTATACGCAAGACTAGTTTTACTGCCGTCATCTTCGCTGGAAATATAAAAAGGTATTTTCAGAAATATAATGGCAGGCTTCATCACAATTTTATAAGTATGGGTTATTCAGTACTTTCAGAAACTAATGGTCAGTTAAAAATTTTAACGAATATTAAGATTTCATGGTTATTATCTTGTTTATAAAAATGTATTTCCCTTTGGGTTTAAAATGAAAAATTAAAAGGAAGTCAAAAATTAATAATAAAATGTATAGAAATATACTATTTTTTTTGTAATGTAGTTCCTGACATTTTGTGCGTCAATTAATTTTTAATACCTACTTACTCTTATTTAGTTATTGGGACATAATTTTGATGGTTAGCATTAATATCCATCGAATATCAGTCTCAATGAGCCAAAGCATTAAAGCATTATGTTCTTTGACGAATTCGATTGATGTTGGAATCTTTTGCGTTACAACATAAAAATAACACTACTTTATCACAATACAACTTAACATTTTATTTTGAAGTGGATTTGATAATTAAACTTTATTTTTTCTTTCATTTTTTTCAAAGAAATTTAATCTGGGACTTTAGATAAATAATGGTGGCCAATTTCTTAAAATTTAATTCTAATTGTCAGTCATTAAGAGAGCTTAATTGAGTTGTCGTTAAATAAAACAAAGAAGTGAAAAAAAAACAATAATAAAACAAAGGTAACTGAAGTATTAGAAAGATCGAAGATTCGAAAAAATGATAATTAGCATTAATTCAATAGCCAATGGCAACTCTTTATTCATTCTGTTGTGTTTTTATTTTATTTTAGTTTGTTAATTTGTATTATAGATTACAAAATTTCTTGCAAATCTTGCATTTCTTTAATAGATTTTTACTTGATTTTTACAACATTTTTACTCGATTTTTACTAGATTTTTACATGATTTTTACTAGATTTTTACTAGATTTTTACTAGACTTTTACTAGGTTTTACAAGATTTTTACTAGATCCATTTTCTACAAAGAAAATCTTTAAATAAATACTATTTTTAGTAACTTAACGCAAATAAAACTTTAAAGAAAGAAATTGAAAATTTTTATTTATCAATATGTTATATCGAATCAGCTTTTCTTTCTTTAAAGTTTTATGCAATTTTGTAAAAAATTAAAACAATTATTTTGAAGAAATAAGTAATTTCTTCATAATATCATATAAACGTGAAAAAAATTCTTGCATGCTTTGCGGAAGTCTTGCAGTTATCCGTCTTGATCTTATAGATCAAAGCGATTAAATAACATAATTAATTAGTTTAAAAAATAATCTAGAACGCGCGCGCGTAAATAAAAACAATAAAAAAATAATGGAGTAATAATATAATTATAGTTAGATTTGATGTAGACCCGATGTGTATTATTAACTAATTTATCTTTATACATATACGAAACATATAAGATTTGATGTTGCGGTCTTGGTCTTGCACAAATAGCAGGACCAACCAAGTCCGCAAGAGCAAAACTAGTCTTGCTCATCAGTAACTATTATTATATTATTTCTGTATTAATTTTTTTATTTTTATTGTTTCATTTACGTTCTACATCATTTTTTGGAGTAATGGATTGTTATTCTTTCTCTCCTGGATACATAAATATTTTCTCTATATTCACCGTTTTCTAAGCTTTGTAGATCCGTCGATTTCCAATCTCTTACATCCGACAAACAATGCCGGCGCGCAACTCACCTAGTTAAAGTTCAGCGTGTCCGCGTATCCAAACCGTCGTCGTAGTACCAAAGGTAGTACGAGGCAGCGACGTTAGAGCAGAGATCACGAGCACCAACCAACACACATGCGGTACGAGAGCCGCACGATCGACCAAACACTCGCGGCACGAACACGGTGAGCCGACGCTTCGTCGCGGGCAGAACTCGGCGGTACAGTGGTACTTGGCGGCTTCTGCGGGCCTCGTGCAGACCCCGTCGGATCTACGTCATCGTTAGAATAGTCCCCCAGGTGGGGAACCATTAGATAGGTACCGTCGGTCGTAGCTTAACCGCAATGACAATGCCCGGGTGATGGTAGCTCGAATGGGACAGTGGGTGGACCTGTATAATTTTTTTTTCTGCGAGAATTTCGAGGAGCGGTGATGATAAATATGAGAGATTCATAGGATTTTAGATGAGAATCTTATTAAATAACAAGCTATTTATGTGATGAATGATATAATGGATACACAATAATATATTGATATAATCTTTAGAAAATTGAATATTTTTATTGGCGGATCACAATTTTGTCTTAACCCTTAACTGGCGTGGTGAAATTTTGTAGCGCTTAAATAAATTTTGTAGAACGCCATTCTGGGGTCCGATAGACACCAATTGTTTTTTTCAGTTAAAAATAAATGGCGAAGAAATTTTGTAATAAGTTTGTTATTTTAACACTGTTTACAATATATTCAAACTTGCGAATTAATAATGTCATTCATATTCAATAAATTAATAAGAACCGATAAAAAAAACATAGAAATTAAAAACATATATTTTTTTTTATATTCTCGTATTATTGAAAGTACCAACAACCGAACTGTAAAGCTAAATTAATAAACAAACATTATTTTCAACAAAACTACAAACCCTGAATGTATATAACTTTTTCAAGTACAGTTCTTTTTCAAGTATAGTCAACATACGATCTGCAAGCAGCGTACATGGATGGTGCACATTTGTTTCAGGAGTTTTTTTTTATCATTTCTTCGTTGACATATATCATCTCTTTCATTTCTGGTATTGATTATTCAAATCTCTCTCTTCTACAAGTAACAGATTTGGAATCGGAGTTATAGTTACTCTTCGGATAAAAATCAGTATCTCGATGATTTTCATATCGCATAAGTGTCTTTAACTTTATTGTAGTACTCGGTTAATGTTTCCTCAAAACTACCGTCGCCGAAATGCACACTTTTTGAAGTACCCACCATGCTAATAATGAAACATTCATGGTAAGAACAATACTTGTAAAAACAAGTGCGCGTTTAACAGTTGCATATGGGTACCCTAACTTAAATGTAAATGGCGCGGCGAGGCCTAAATGCAAAACATAAACTTACGTAAAAAGAGCGAAAGTAGCGTTTCAAGAGCGTTTTAAGAGCGAAATGTAAAGCTTGCCACCAACAATTCGCAATTTTGTCAATTATCATTTCTTTTTGAAGTTATTTTTCAATATGAAAAGGCCGCTTTGGTGATTATTGTGAACTGTAGAACTATATACTACTATGAACTGCCCATCATGTTCGACGTTTGGCAAATGTTTGACAGAAGGGTTAGAGTCGAATCAGTACCAGTCGTCGCGAATCAGTACCAGCTTCATTAAATGAACTTCGCTTGGTCCGTAAAGAAGTATGAACGGACGTATACAGGTAATTATAGCAGGCAAGTGTGGCAATAAAAAGTATTAGGGTATCTTTTATTTTTTTTTCTGTTTGTATACTTGAGTATTACAGACGTTTTCTTTAATATCGTTAGTTTTGTTATCGTTATTAATGTTGAATGATTATTATTTATTTATTAATGTTGAAAGATTAGTTAATAATAATTAAAAAATTGCAAATTGATCGTTGTTAGTTCATTTCGCTCTTAAAAATTAACCAAAGCCTGTATTGACATGAATCAATAAAACAAATTCTCGAGATTCATGGTTCTGACCGTAAAATTATATTTGAGGAAAATTTACACACAAAATTATTGCACAGGGTCTTTTAGGTAAAAATTTGGCCAAATCAATGACAAACAGTTTAAATACATTACAGGACATTCTTGTTTCAGTGCCATGGTCTATACGGATCGTTTGCGTCCTTCGCATGTACTTGTGATGTGTGTTGTCAGTATTACATAAATATATGGAACCTACAGTTTATCACCAAATCCGAACGGCACTATTTGAGAAGGTTTTAATAGGTAAATATACTCACGGTTGTTTACCATTGCCTTTTCTTGAGTTGGCGACATGCTGGTCTCTCTTTAGAGGATCTGCGTTATGTTAAATACATGTTTGATTATCCTGAGATAAGCGTATTAAAAATAAATTTAAAATCATCCTAATTATTATACGAAATTATTAAATAAAATGCAAATAGTGGGAAACAGCACCACTAATGTACAGTTGTTAATTTCAAACAATCATATTATGCTGTTTTGAATTTTAAAAGGGTAATAATAATTTAAAGAGTGTCTCTATACTGAAGAGTTCTACATTCTAAACATTCCCGATTAACTAAGTTCAAAACAAAAAAGGTTTGAATTGGTTAGCAAACCATCACCCACATATACAGAGATACTAGGGTTCTTTTGAGAAATTAAAGAACCGGGACTCGAAATTATTAATTTCCTGTTCTTTCGGTACTTTAGGGACTCGGTAAGAATAATTAAAAAATATGTTTTGTTATATGCAAAAAACCATTGATACTTTCTAGCGGTCGATATCAAACTCTTGACAAAGTAGTGATGCTATTTCTTATTGTTTTTACCTCTGAAGTTATTATTTACTTATTTAAGAATTATTCCTGTAATGTTTTTAGTAATTATTGAAATTTAAATATGTTATTTTATTAATTAGTATAAGATGTTGTTCAATGTATTCGTTATATTTTATTTTATGTTTTAATAGATATTTGCATTCCTAATTCAAAATTTTAAGGACTTCTTTCAAATTTAGTTAAATTGGTTTAGGTTGTTGTAAATGTGAATATGTTGAAGTGAATTTAAAGTTACTTAAATTTTTTCTTTGCTTGTGTTCATGTTAATTTTCTCATGTCTGATTACTAAATAATTTGATATTATTTTCACTAACACTCTCAATTTTTTACCGATTTTACTCTGGAAAACCATCCCTTGCTTCCTAATTGATGGATTGATGTATTGCACCATCATTGAACAAAAATTTGATAGTAGGTACCGAAAGTACTGAAAAAGTTAACTTTAATAAATATAAATATTTTTAATGGAACAGCTGGATCGGCATGGACGTCATCTGCCCTTTTTCTCCCATAGTCTGTCAAAATATTTGCTGAGTTGTAGAGACTTATGTAATCGTATGAGAAGTCATATAATATTTAATTTTAATACATGTTTTGTTTAGGTTACTTAGAAAATAACAAGAAATAGCGATGATAGCACACTGGCATCCTTCAACGCCGAAATGACTGACACTCATTCCGTTACCGAGACCATAGGCGATTCACATCAGATCTTCATCGCACCAGTGTCACCTCCACCGCCACAATACCTCTATGAGGTTTATAAACCGGCAAGTACCTCGCACGCTTTTGATAACGTTTTCTTGAGAACCATTACCGAAAATAAAACGATAGGGAATATTAAACGACATAAGAGACGATTTGTTTAATATTTTTCAATAGTTATATTGAATGTTGTTTGTTTTGTTTCTTTGGTTCTTTCTACCTAATAGAAACAAAGTGAGAATATACGTAAAAGTGTTTAGAGATTGCATCATCGGTTTATCGATTTCCCAGTTTACTGCATAATGTAAAATGTCCAGAAAGCACGGTAAAATATTTCCTGTAACTAACAGTAGTCTAACAGAGTAAATAACACACTCATGATATGTTAAATATTTGTTGCAAAGTGTTACAAAGTGAAAGAAAAAAATGTCTGAATGTCGAGTCGAAGCCCGAAATTATAATTTTTAATAAAGCGTTTGAAAATTTTTATGATTTACCGAACCAAGATGAGAGTTAGATCCAAATTGATCCGCTAGATCCAAATTGCAATAAATGATGCCAAGTAAAATTCAGAAATGCTACAGTTATTGCGGCACCTATAATATTGGAGATTTTACAAAAAATATAAAATATCTTAAAGTAAAAAATAATATTAAAGAATTTCGCCTATATTAAACAGAGTGCTAAAGAAACGTAAGACAAGAATCATGGCAACACACATTCAACAGTTTATAACAGTATTATTTACTCTGTTCGACTATAATTAGAACATATTCTTCCTATATTTTCAGTGTAATACAAACTACTCTAAACATCGTCTTTTAAAGGATCACAAATAAACTAAAAAAAAAATCATACAAGCCAATAATACATGGCACGAAGTGAATTGCGGCCACCGGCAACCACTATATTCAGCGCCGCACTCAAATAGGGCAATAAATAAGGCATGCCAACTTCTAAAATAACACGTTTTAGGCTCTGACAAAGGCTGTTGGCGAGTCTCATTAAAAATTGCAACAGAAGGTCTTAAATAATAAGCGACCGCCCCGCACAATTGGCGAGGTCGTAAGCTCTTTTTTTGCTCTCCATGGTAAATACTTGGAAATTCTATGGACGAGTAAATGGGCTTTTATAACATACGATTGGCGTTAAAGATGATTTATGTTCGATTCGGCCATAGAGGTATCAAAGGCAAAACGAAAAGTATATACGATCTTCTTCGTTTTGCTTTTTGTGCTCTTTCGTCTTCTTGTAATTAACCTAACCTCACTTAACCTAACCCGATAATTGAAGAATTAATTTTAAGAAACCGATACGTACGTATGGTTTGGTATTTGTGGTATTTTAGTAAGGCAGTGAGAAATACGGTGCGTTCGGTATAAGAATATGGTTTACAGGAATATCGTAAAATCTTCAGGATACGAAAACGAGGATTTCAGTGACAACCTGTTATTCCTAACTATCTGTTTAAAGAACGTTCTCTTATACAAATTTTCTAACGACTATCTCAGAAACAAAATGTTTTTTTGAAAGCTAATTATTTAAATTTGTATCTTATTATGTATATTATTTTTTTAGAGAAAAAGGCGTGTGTGACAAAATATTCCGCATGACTAAAATGCTTTATCATGATGCTACAAGCTGTGTATTGCGTCAAGTTGGGGAGAAAATGTCTTTTGCAGTGGGTGTAAAACAGGGCTGTATACTTTCGCCGTTACTCTTTAACATCGTCTTGCATCTAGTACTAAACAGAGCATTTAAGGAACCGCTAGGGATACAGTGGGGTCTCTTAAGCAGGCTAGAAGACCTGGGTTATGCAGACGATTTGTGTCTTTTCCCATTCACAGTCGGATATGTCTCAAAAACTTCTTAGACTCCAAGAGGAAGCTAGTAATGTCGGCCCTCAAATCAACGTGGCGAAAATCAAGTTTCAGTATCTGGGAAGTATGGTTCGCAACGGTGTGAGGCACGGCGAAAGATCTTCAAGAGGAAAGAATCTTGAAGGCACAAAAAGCTTTTGGCCTGCTTGCAAATATATGGAACTCCTCCATATATAGAAAAAAAGTCCAGCTCTTCAACACCATGTAAAATCTACTTTACTCTATGAATGCGAAACATGGAAGGTTACGCGTGGTATTATGGATCGCCTGCAAATGTTTGTTAACAAGTGCCTTCGAAGAATATTGAGAATTTTCTACTGCGCCAATCACATTTAAGCTGAACGATAAGAACTGGCGAATGAAGAACATATCACAAAACTTAAAAGAATGATCTATCTGAAATTAAGAAAAGAAAGTGGGGCTGGATTGGGCACATTCTGAGCAGACCAGAGACAGAGACCACACAGAGATATCGCAAAACAGGTACTTAAATGGAATCCACAGGGAAGACGCGCCAGGGGAAGACCAAGAAATACCTGGAGGAGAACAGTAACTTCTGAAGCACAAGAGATTGGGAAAGCATGGGGAGAGCTCAAACAGACAGCCGAGAATAGGATCAGATGGAAACATTTCTTATAAGCTCCATGTCCCACAAAGGGAAGACGGGAACTTATATAAAGTAATGTCAGGCTAAAGATCATGGCAACACACATTTAATAAATTATAATACTATATATAGAAAATATTGTTCCTATATTTTTAGTGCGTTATCTATCAATCATCTAAAAACATCTCTATGAATCACAATAAACCTAAACCAAATAATGGATACAAGCCAATTATATATATATCTATCTATATCTATATTGCGGCCACCGGCAACCACTATATTCACCGCCGCACTCAAACAGGGCAATAAATAAGGCATGCCAACTTCTAAAATAACATGTTTTAGGCTCTGACAAAGGCTGTTGGCTAGTCTCATTAAAAACTGCAACAGAAGATCTTAAATAATAAGCGACCGCCCCGCACAATTGGCGAGGTCGTAAGCCCTTTTTTTGCTCTCCATGGTAAATACTTGGAAATTCTATGGACGAGTAAATGGGCTTTTATGACATACGATTGCCGTTAAAGATGATTTATGTTCGATTCGGCCATAGAGGTATCAAAAGCAAAGCGAAGAGTATGTACGATATTTCTCGTTTTGCTTTTTGTGCTCTCTCGTCTTCTTGCAATTAACCTAACCCTAACCCTAATCTCATCTCTCTATTAATGGAAGAATAATTTTAAGGAAAACCGATACGTACGTATGGTTTGGTATTTGTGGTATTTTAGTAAGGCAGTGAGAAATACGGTGCGTTCGGTATAAGAATATGGTTTACAGGAATATCGTAAAATCTTCAGGATACGAAAACGAGGATATCAGTGACAACCTGTTATTCCTAACTATATGTTTAAAGTACGTTCTCTTACAGAGGCGGATATATAGGGGGGATTGGGGTCATTGGGGAGAAATGACCATTGAATTGACGGAGTTGGGAGATTGGCGTCTTAATTGGGAAATGAAAAAGTGCTTCAAAGTTACTTTAGCTTATAGGTATGCGAAAGAAACTCAAAAAATATTTATTTCAAAATAAATCCTTAATTATTTTAACTATTTTACCTCTATGCTTTATTCGTTCTATGTTTTGCGTACCCGGTATTTTAATAAATCCGCAGCAATCGCCGTTTTTTTATTTCAAATTTTATGGGTTCGAGGAATTGTGGCAAATCGTTTTGTTGCCGCGTCGCTTATACCCCAGTGCAGTTATGACATTCACCATGTTGAAATTGCAAAAATTTTTAGAAAGCTGCGACCATTGAAAATAGTTAGCCTTAGTAACCCTTATTAACATACTAAAAGTCCCCATTTCTCCGATGTGTGCGTCATCAAAAAAAATTGGCCGCCAGCTTGAATTTTGGTACTTTGTGGGAAAAAATGTAAATACACTCGAAAACAGTTCGTTATAACGAGAAACTTTCAAGGACGGTAAAAATTAAAGAAATTAAAAATAAAAAAAAAAAAAAAAATAAAAATAGTTTATTATCCTAAAGCAATGACGTACAAAAAATTTTTGAAAATACGAAGCAATTTTTAAAAGGAATCACTTGCAAATGCCAATTACTAATTTTTTAAGCTTATTTAACAAATAAACATGGATATTTAGCATCAATTCAACGTGACAATACAAATCCTTGTGACATTTTTCAAGAAATATTTTTTATTTGGTGGGTTAATAATATTTCAAAATTAACAAAAATTGTAAAAGGCTATTTTTACTAAATTACATGTTTACTAATAATGTGCGAAATCAGTCTCCACTGTGTCCCGGTCGGTGCTATTTGCACTTAAACCAAGGTCTTATTGTTACACATGTATTTAGTAAAAAAAAAAAAAATTGTTTTTATAAAAATACAGAACACTCTCAGAGCGCGCTGGTGAATCGACACACCCGAAAAAAAAAATACAATGAACAGTTTGAAAAATTAGGCTACAGGTTGGAAGAAAAAAATTAAAATGTAATGTAACATGCACGACTTTCAAACGTTGCAAAAAGATCCTTATCTGCGACAAATTACATCCGCTTTTTTTTAGATCCTGCAGCACAAAAATCTGAGCTAGTCGAAGCTGGAAATACATTTCTTATTTTCAGTTATTATGGTCGACATAGGCTAGCAAAATATTTAGATCAGTTGAGGTATTTTAAATATAAAGCCCTTACAACTCGTCAGGTACTTATAGTAAAAAATTTTGATTTAGCTACCTTACCTCCAACAACCAACGCAGCTGAAAATCATTATTATAGGACCTATTTATAAATCCAGTATTGGCTAAATAACGCAGAAGAGGCAACAGTATGTGGATGGAGTAAAAAAAACGGATACCTTAGTTCCAACAACAATGTCAAACGCAGTGGCACCAGAATTTGTATTGAAAATGATTTATTGTAATTGCAAATCTGGATGTAATAAGCTATGTACCATTGCGATAAAAAAATAGTAGTACAAGAATTAGTTAGTCCCAGATGGAATAGTGGACAGTAGTCCCAGGTTTTAGGAGTTTAGCCAAAAACACTTTTTTTTGTTTTTTTGTTTATCCCTGATGCATCTGCAATGTCCCTTATCGGAACCCCATCCCTTAATCGCGTAAATATAATCGATTTTAGCTCTGAAGTGAAAGGGCATTTTTTAAAAATTACGTGACACTGACACCCAGAATGAATATAGACAGCAGATTTAAATTCATTATTTTGTTGTACTATTGTAGGATAATAAACTTTTACTTTAAAAAAAAAACTTTGATTTTTTTTAATCGCAATGATACATGTTTAAAATCTTAATATGCCCATGCTTCATGCTTGTGGGGAAAAGACTGTTAAGTATTTCTTGCGAGAGGAAACAAATATCGGTCGATGAAGAAACAAATCGAAAAAATTTAAATTTCATTTTTTTTTCTAGAGATGACAGTTTGAAAAGTTAGGTTACAGGTTGGTAACACATTTTTATTAAAATGGTCATAATTTGGGAATTTTTTTATTTTTATTCGATTTGTAGGGGTATTGTATTTTAATGTTATTTATCATTAATGGAGGAAAGTGTTTAAGATTCGTAGATGAATATTTATTGTCAAAAAGACACTTCGCAAGTAGTTTATATACATTTTATTTTTCTCTCCACCCTGTAGCCTAATTTTTCAAACTGTCACTGTTTTTTTAAGAAAATAAGTTTGTTTACACAAAATGGTAACAAAAAGACCTTGGTTGGTTTGGCTGCTTTCGCACATTATTAGTACACATTGATGGAATATTTTTAACGTCACAAAAGAATTAAATTTTTAAAAATTTTTTTAATTTTGTAAATATTATTAACCCACCATAAATATTTCTTGAAAAATGCCACAAGGATTGTATTTCAGTTGAAATTGATTGCTAAATTATCCATGTTATTTGTAATAAGCTTAAAAAAATTAGTTTAATTTTTTTTTTTTTTTTTTTTTTTTTTTTTTTTTTTTTCCATTTTTTTCAAAAAAAATTTGTACGTCACTGTGCGTTGTATGATAATAAACTATCTTTTATTGATATCGTGAATAGAGTTATTTATTCTCGTTAATTTTTACCTGTTGAAGTTTTTCCGCTATATCACCGTTTCGAGTTATTTACATTTTTCCCAAAAAGACCCAAAATTCAAGATGGCTGCCGATTTTTTTTGATAACGCACACATCGGACAAATGGGACTTTTAGTATGTTAATAACAACTAACTATTTTCAATGGTTCGCAGCTTTCTAAAAATTTTTGCAAAATAAAATTATTTTTCTTTATATTTTCAGAATCTTTATTGTGTAGTCTGCAGAAAAGATAATCAAACTATGGTGTTGTATTAAGTAAAAATGATTAGAAGGCATTTCTGTTGATTTGTATTTCGTGCCTAAATAAGTACATAAATTCGAAGCGCGTGGTGCTCGCCCTGTCATAACATCATCCATCTATCGTATCGTTTATTTTAATGCATTGCACACTAATAATTAAAATAAAATAATATTTTCTGCCAGAATTTATTTTATTCATTTATCATGGATCAAAAAGAAAGAAAAGGTAGAAAGAAAGTGGCGGATTTAAAGTGTGGGTCAGAATTTAACAATTATATGCTACACACGAAAAAAAATACCGAGAGTGAAAATTTGTCCAATATCAAAGAGTCGTTGATAACAACAGATTATCTTTCTTTTTAGCTGCAAAGAGTGCAAAGCGACCATAGAAAGCGACCTGAAAATTGATTCGATTACCTTCAGGATCGACTTTCAGAGGTTTTCTTGAGTCTCTACAAGTCGGAAAAAACTTCTTTTATTAGCTGACATATTGAGATAAATGCGTTCTCCATAAAAAAAATGTTGCTTATTAAAATGGGTTAATCCCCGTTTATACTTTTCCAAAATTTCATACCATCTTTAGAGAAAATTAAAAAAAAAAACGTGAAGATTATATTTTACTTTTTCATTAAGTCCTAAAAATCAACACGCTATGGTACTTAATATAATTATAATAAAAAAAAAATTCATTCTTTGATAGATGGGTTATTATTAATTTTGATTTCGCATCATATTTTTTGCTATTTTTCACTATCATTTTCAGTCACATTTTCTGATAAATATTATCACCGAGATTATCACCCTTTCCGTAGCATTGATGAAATAATGAAAATGAAATTATATTACCATGATTGCCTTTTGATTTTTAGGACTCATCATGGACTCATTGACTCATAGTTAGGACTTAAAAATTTCAACAATATTTTTATTTGATTTTTTTTAATTTAGATACAAAAAATGTTTGGTAGAGTGTTTTAATAATAATGGATTTGGATTAAACATTTTAGAAACCAAGCAAATTTTTTTTCATGAACAATCGCATTTTTTCGACACATAAATTGTCAATAATAAAAAAAGTTTTCCTCTTATAAAGGCAAAGTGTGCGCGGGTGTTCATAACTGTATAGTATATAAAGGAATTATGCTAATTTTTATTATCATTATACGGGAAATATAAGCCATTTTCTAAAAACTTCTACAAACCGGAAATTTGGCGATGCCAAAAAAATCAAATATCGTAAAAGTTATCTTTGAATATCTCTCTTTCACGACACCTTTTGTATGAAACCTAAGCTTTAACGTTTCAAGTATTTAATGTAGATCATTTTTATCTTTAACAGAAATAAACAAAAAAAAAAAAAAATATACAACATAAAATAATGAAATTACATTCCATATACCGTTATTGATCGAAAAAAAAAGATCAAGAAACGGCGTCAGCCGATGACTATGAAATGAAAAATAATAAAAAAAAAAAAAAATGTAAATTTATATGGGAGATGTCATCGATCGTCACATTTCCCAGCCCAACTGGACTCCGTTTTTTTTTTCTCGATCATAGGGTATTATAAATAATAGGTAATGTCCACGAGTTGGAAATTAGACAGGTCAGCACCCCCCTCCCCCCCCCCCCCCAATACAAGTGCCCTCGCTACGCCTCTGTTCTCTTATACAAATTTTCTAACAACTATCTCAGAAACAAAATGTTTTTTTGAAAGCTAATTACTTAAATTTGTATCTTATCTATTATGTATATTATTTTTTTTTGGAGAAAATGGCGTGCCTGACAAAATAATCCGCATGACTAAAATGCTTTATCATGATGCTACAAGCTGTGTATTGCATAAAGATCAAGTTGGGGAGAAAATTTCTTTTGCAGTGGGTGTAAAACAGGACTGTATACTTTCGCCGTTACTCTTTAACATCGTCCTGGATGTAGTATTAAACAGAGCATTTAAGGAACCGCTAGGGATACAGTGGGGTCTCTTAAGCAGGCTAGAAGACCTGGGTTATACAGACGATTTATGTGTCTTTTCCCATTCACAGTCGGATATGTCTCAAAAACTTTTTAGACTCCAAGAGAAAGCTAGTAATGTCGGCCCTCAAATCGACGTGGCGAAAACCAAGTTTCAGTATCTGAGAAGTATGGTCCGCAACGATAGGGGCACGGCGAAAGATCTTCAAGAGGAAAGAATCTTGAAGGCACAAAGAGCTTTTGGCCTGCTTGCAAATATGTGGAACTCCTCCATATATAGAAAAAAAGTCCAGCTCTTCAACACCATGTAAAATCTACTTTGCTCTATGAATGCGAAACATGGAAGGTTACGCGTGGTATTATGGATCTACTGCAGATGTTTGTTAAGAAGTGCCTTCGAAGAATATTGAGAATTTTTTAGCCCAATCATATTAACTACGAAGAACTGCGAAGAAGAACATCACAAAATCAAACAGATATCGAAATTAAGAAAGGAAAGTGGGACTGGATTGGGCACATTCTGAGCAGACCACACAGAGATATCGCAAAACAGGTACTTAAATGGAATCCACAGGGAAGACGCGCCAGGGGAAGACCAAGAAATACCTGGAGGAGAACAGTAACTTCTGAAGCCCAAGAGATTGGGAAAACATGGGGAGAGCTCAAACAGACAGCCTAGAATAGGATCAGATGGAAACATTTCTTGCAAGCTCTATGTCCCACAAAGGGAAGACGGGAACTTATATAAAGTAACGTAAGGCAAAAGATCATGGGAACACATATTTAACAAATTATAACAGTATTATTTACTCCTTTAGACTACTGTTAGAAAATATTGTTCCTATATTTTTAGTGCGACTACAAACTACTTAAACATCGTCTTTTAAAGAATCACAAATAAACGAAACAAAATAATACAAGCCAATAATTTTTTTTGTAATGTTACCCGATAATTTAAGAATTGATTTTAAGAAGACGATCGTACTGTTATGGTTTTGGTTAATAATTGTGCGATGTTTACAAAGGGCTGTGAGAAATAAGCGTGCCTTCAGGTAATTAAGAATGTGGTTACAGGGCATATCGTAAAAGTTCTTCAGGATACGAATAACGAGGATATCATATATTCTAACAACTCTCTATTTAAAGACCTACGTTATTTCCAAGACTGATTAAATTTTCTAACGATATTTTATTTACAAGTAAAAAAAAAAAAATGTTTTTTGCGAAAAAAAAAAAAAAAAAAAAAAAAAAAAAAAAAAAAAAAAAAAAAAAAAAAAAAAAAAAAAAAAAATACATTATTATTCTATAAAATAATTTTATTTTAGTGTAAAAATATAAATTAATCGTTATTTTATGAATAAACTAAAAGTGTCAGAGTAAGGTGAACTAGTTTTTTTTGTGAAATGGTGGTGGGTGATAGACGCGTATACTTGGCGATCACTTGTTATTGGCATATATTTGCCATATTGTGTGAGTGGTTTACTTTACGTGCAACTATTTGTCACTCGCCACGTCGCGTCGTCGTATGTGCGCCAAGCTTGCCATGGCTGTATATAAAGTTGGTATACTTGCCAAGTATGCAAATATTGGTGTACATGCCAAGTTCAAGATTAGGCTGAGCCCGGCTTTATATTATGGGAGATTTTACAAAAAAATAATCTAAAGTAAAAAAAAATGATAGAGGATTTCGCACCTATATGTTAAACATAACTCTGTAAGCAAAATATCATGATAAGAAACATTTAACAGATTATAACAGTATTATTTACTCTGGTAGGGCATTGTTAGAAAATATTATTCCTATATTTTTATTGCAATACTAACTACTCTAAACATCTTCTTTTAAAGGATCACAAATAAGCAAGTTAAAAAAACACTAATACAAGCCAATAATACACGGCACGAAGTGAATTGCGGCCACCGGCAACCACTATATTCAGCGCCGCACTGAAATAGTGCTATAAATAAGGCATACCGACTTCTAAAATAACACGTTTTAGGCTCTGACAAAGGCTGTTGGCGAGTCTCATTAAAAATTGCAACAGAAGGTCTTAAATAATCAGCGACCGCCCCGTACAATTGGCGAGGTCATAAGCTCTGTTTTTGCTCTCTATGGTAAATACTTGGAAAATCTATGGACGAGTAAATGGGCTTTTATGACATAGGATTGCTGTTAAAGATGATTTATGTTCGATTCGGCCATAGAGGTATCAAAGGCAAAGCAAAGAGTATATACGATCTTCCTCGTTTTGCTTTTTGTACTCTCTCGTCTTCTTGTAATTTTACCCGATAATTGAAGAATTAACTTTAAGAAGACGATACGTACTATATGGTTTGGTATTTGTGGTATTTTCGTAATACTGAGAGAAATACGATGCGTTCGGTATAAGAATATGGTTTACAGGGATATCGTAAAATCTGTAGGATACCAAAACGAGGATAACAGTGATACCCTGTTATTCCAAACTCTCTATTTAAAGTACGTTTTTTTATATCAAATTTTCCTCGAAATTTTCCAAAGATTATCTTAGAAAGAAAATGTTTTTTTAAAAGCTAATTAATAAATTTGTATTTAAAATCGTTACTTGTAAATCATAAATATACAAAAGTACGTAATTTGCAATAATTATTGTTGCTACGAAATGTACTACGAATGTCATTAGGATTTGTTGACTTAGAGAGACTTGACAATCATTTGTTATTGGCATATATTTGCGATATTGTGTGAGTGGTTTACTTTACGTACAATTATTTGTCAATCGCCGCGTCGTGTGTGCGACAAGCTTGCCATGGTTATCCGTACAATTGGTATACTTGCCAAGTATGCAAATATTGGTGTACATGCCAATTTCAAGATTGGTCTGAGCCCGGCTTTATATAGAAAATTTTACAAAAAAAAATAAAAACGTCTAAAGTAAAAAAAAATAATAAAGGATCTCGCCTATATATTAAACATAAATCTGCAAGCCAAAAATCATGCTAAGAAACATTTGCAATACAAAATACTCTAAAAACCGTCTTTTAAAGAATCACAAATAAACGAAACACACTAATAAAAGCCAATAATATATGACACGAAGCGAATTGCGGCCACCGGTAACCACTATATTCAGCGCCGCACTCAAATAGGGCAATAAATAAGGCATGCCAACTTCTAAAATAACACGTTTTAGGCTCTGACAAAGGTTGTTGGCGAGTCATTAAAAATTGCAATAGAAGGTCTTAAATAATAAGCGACCGCCCCGCACAATTGGCGAGGTCGTAAGCTATTTTTTTGCTCTCCATGGTAAATACTTGGAAATTATATGGACGAGTAAATGGGCCTTTATGACATACGATTGCCGTTAAAGATGATTTATGTTCGATTCGGCCATAGAGGTATCAAAGGCAAAGCGAAGAGTATGTACGATCTTTCTCGTTTTGCTTCTTGTGCTCTTTCGTCTTCTTGTAATTTAACCCGATAATTGAAGAATTAATTTTAAGAAACTGATACGTACTGTATGGTTTGGTATTTGTGGTATTTTAGTAAGGCTGTGAGATATACGGTGCGTTCGGTATAAGAATGCGGTCTACAAGGATATCGCAAAATCTTCAGGATACGAAAGTGTGGAAATCGGTGAGTTACGGGTTACTCTCAACTCTTCTTAAAATACATTTTTATATATCAAACTTTGAATAGACCGTTTTATAAGCAAAATATTTTTTAAAGCTAATTATTCAAATTTGTAAATTTATATTTAAAAGATACGAAAATAGATATGTTGCATTAATTATTGTTGCTAGGAAATACACTAGGAATGTCAAGAGAATAGCTTCTTTATAAATAATCACTAAAACTTCATTCAGGACCTCCCAGTTAGTGGAATAAATTAGTGGTTTTAATCACAATTTATACTTTTTAGTTTACGATCCTTGACAATGTTTAAAAACGCAATTAAAATTAATAGAATATCCTAGCAAGAGCTTGCGATAGTCAGATGTATCCACAGAGAAAGCCTAATATTTAGCTTATAAAACAATCAACTTTTGATTTTTAATGACAATTTCTCTTGACGGATGATAATCAAAGACCAAAATGACATTCTTCGCAAATTTTGTAGTATAATTAATAGAAAATTCAAAAGTTTGTTAACTTTTTCTACTAATTGAAAATGACTACCACTAATTTTGACGTTATGAATGCTTACATTGAAATTAGAGGAACAAAATTCTACGCTAATTAAAACCACTAATTTATTCCACTAATTGCGATGTTCTGAATGAACTTCTCTGTAAGTTTCAGAGTATTAGAAATTATTTTTTTTTGTGAAATACACACATCAGCTTCAGAAATTGGATATAGTGTGACCAACGGATCTGTAGCTACGGGGTATCGGCAGGGGAACGCAGTTGTAAACAAAACACGCCCAATTTCATTCATAAAATAGGCATGGGCGTACGGTGTTTTATGATAATAATGTGTATCATAAATATAATATTTAGATTAATAATTTTTTCAAAAAACTTTATGCTGTTTGAATCGTTACTGTTGAGTTAGCAGATAAACAGTAAAAGCTTTTATTAAAGCTCCCTTAAATATTTTGAATCATTTTATTATTATGTGTTGTTAATATAATAGAAGAAATAATTACAGCTGGGGGTTGGAACCCTTGGTCTTACACAGCAAAATAAAACACTAAATCAGTACAATACACCAAAACACTGTTAATTTTACACTGGACGCACGTTTCGCTAACCATGTCTGCCATCAGCAGATGATCAAGACTGAGTTTTGAGGTATATTTATTTATATATCTGTACTAACTATATTTTTTTCTATAATACATAATTTTAGATATAACTATTTCCAGCAAAAAAAAATCTTGAAAATAGTTAACTTTGGAAGCGCAAACAAAACATAATTTTACTCACCATTAGATCCAATATTGCCTATTACACCAGATATGGTATCGCTCCGCCAGCACTTTTTAAAGGTTAGGTCATTGTCTACCCATATGTTTCATCCAAATAGATAATACTTGGCTATATTTTCGAATTTCGCGTATATATTTATATCTCTCTCTGCAATCTAATGGGCCGCTCCATTAATATTTATCTGTTATTTTGACATTTACGCCAAAAAATTCATTTGATTTTAATAACCCTTTTAGCGTTTCCCTGCCAAAGGAAAATTCGATTCTTCCTGCAATTTTTGCAAAAGCTTTCTAATTGTGGGGACAAGTTTGAATTCGAGATAAAATCTATTTATCAAATTCCTGATCACTTGGAAAAAGTCGTCGAGCGTTTCAACAGCAATCTCACGTGGTCGTTTCTTTCCAGGGCTGGATATCATTTTATTGGGGTTAGTTTCCAGCCTTTTTTTATCTTTCTGTGTGAATTTTTTTTATAGCCGATAAGCTAACTCCGGTATAAAGAAATATCCGCTCAAGTTTACGTTTAAGCGGCAACAAAGCGAACTCTCTGTAGCTTCTTCGTCGCAAACCCTATTATGAACACAAGGAAATAAACCAAATGAGATTTCATCCACGTTTATTTATATTTATTTTAGTATAGCTAAAATATTTAGGTAAAATGTGTGCTTTTTATTTTAGCCAATATTTAATTTTAATATTCTAATTATATTATTATTATTCTACTTACCTATATAAATTAGCTATTATTTCTCTTGTCTGGCTATGTAGCGTCTTACCCTTAACAAATTTATTCATTTTAAAACACAAATATACGATCAAACTTGATATTAATAATTAAAAACTACGAACGAAAAACATTATAACAAGATAACAAAACAATTTTTTTAAGTTTTTAAAGTTTAGGATAACCGGTATAAAATAATGAAATAAAGTAATAATTATCAAAAGAATGACACCGCCACTGGATATTTCAATAGTATTCAATATTCCTACTCTTTTCAGAAGAGACCGTGAAGTTGGGGATAAAACAAGCGAATAGGAAAGGCGTAAAAGCCATGGCAACAGCGTGGTAACAAATCCTGTGACGTACTCTCGCCAATCATGTTCGATGAATAGGCGGCCATGCGCGGCGATGCCGGTTTGCCAATGATATCGTTGAAAAATCTTGAACTTTCATAATAAGCAGATTATACAGAATGAAAGAAATTATTAATTATTAAATAAAACATATCGAACAATATGAACTACGTTAAAATTCCCATACGTCAGAATATATGCTAAACACATTATATATAATAAAAATATATTAAATTTATAGTTCATGTCTGGCAATTTTGCAATTTTATAGATAAACGTGGCAATGTCGATTTTTTTTCTCGCATTCCTTCCGTAGCTTCAGATCCGCTGGTCAAACAGTAGAGCTAGTAGACTTGTTTAAACTGATTTAAAAGTCGATGCTCGAAATTATGATTTTAAAGAGTTCGGATATGTTTGTATAATAATAATAGCTCCCGTATATAGCGTATAACGCCTTGGGAGTAGCAAGGTACAGCTTGCCATACTAGAGCCGTTCGGTATACAAGGAAGGTAATGTGGCTAGCACTACGCTTCAACCGCCTATTATTACCTCAGGATTGTGAATCCCAAGTACTCATTTAAGGCTGAGTCGACCTAGGTACCCAAACTATTTTTATTTTAATAAAAAATAGTCGGCTGATGCAATGCCGGGTGTGGGAATCGAACCCACTACCTTGAGATTGGTAGACGAGAGCCTGTACCTCTACGCCACCGGGCACCTTCGGATATGTTTGTGATTTACTAAAAAAGATGCTATCCAAAATTCAAAAAATGAGATAAATGTCAATGCTTTGATTAACCGTCCTTAAAATTATTGCGTCCGGAACTTTGTACCGCAATTTTTACCCCAATTATACCGCTACGCGCCCGGTTATGTAAGTAAAATAGTTATCATATTATTTAATTATTTTGATTTATTTGGTAAATTGATAATTAATTTTAGATTGCTTTTATAATAATCTGTTATATTATATAACCTGTAGTAATGACGGAAATGGCCAGTGTAAAACTCTTCCCAGAGATTTCCATGTTTTTCTCGTTAAATACACTTCCGAGGTAAAAGTACTAGTTAAAGACAATAAGAAGCGAGTTTTTCCCTGCCATGTATGTAAAACCCATAAAACTACTAGTTTCTGCAACTAATGCAACAAATTTATTCGCAAAAACTAGAGTGATAGACTAATCAATTGTATTAATGTTAGATATTTAACTTCAAAGGAAGGCTAAATATTTAGATGATTGTTTAATTTTCTTCCAGTGGTTAAAAATAATGTTTTTGAATATTTAAACGGTTCTGTTTGGTTTATTTTATTATAATATGTTCGGTATTATTTAGTTTTTGTGAGTAGGCAAAGTTATATTTTTCTTTGTTTTCTATACTAAAAATGTTTCGTTCGGTTCTATTTTTTATAATATGTTTAAGTTTTTTTATGTATTAATAAAGTAAATATGCATTAAAAATGTTGCTTGTTACTGTTTAGCACGCTAAATTTTACAATAAAATATTTTAAACTACAGTATACTTAAAAAGTATAAATGCGATACGGAGTACCGCCACAAGCCCGCTCGTGTGATTCTAAAGTACGCGCCTGCCTGAGGGTTAAAATAATGTCCGTCGCCAAACCCAATCGTCAAAGCAACCATAATAATAGAAAGAAAAAATGGTGGAGTGCTACAGCTTTTGCAGCATCTATAATTTAGGAGATTATGTAATGATTCCAAATACGGACGATATTCCGGGAATAAAAAAAATTGGAAGTTCTAGATGAATGATATTGTTGCCGATATTGACGGCTTTCCCTATGAAAATGTTATTGACCATCAAAAATTAAACTTAGATAGAAATTTTAAATTATTAATTTGATGAACGTTAGGATATCATTATTTTGTATATATTAGTTTAGGCATTATTTCTCTCATTTTGAAGTACAAAACATGAAATGGATGGTATTTTTTCTCATATATGAATTATTGGATACTTTGCTTTTAGCAGTCCGAAACAATTATTACTCGTTCTTGGCAGAAAACAATTATAATTATAAAAAACCAGTAACCATCATAATATTTATATAGTTATAATTTTGCTGGTCTTCGTTTGCACGATTTTCCAGGATATCATAATCCAAGGAAATAGCCGCATCATCCTATCCTAATAATACACATATTTCCGTAGTATTTTTAAAAATATTGTGTATATTACAATTTTTGAAAATATTGATGTTGTGCATAGAGCCTGGATATTGCCAGTCTGAGCATTAGCAGTCTACACTTGTACATTTATTTTGCGTTGAGAGTTGAATCTACCATAATACTGGAATATCCTTTTCTTTTTATATATTCATCCCCAAATTAAGGAAATTTTGGAATTCTGACATGCCGTACAGTCTATGGCACCGATACCAGTTGGAAAACGGCATCTCTCTGATCAAAACCGTTTAGCATCCCAAAAATCCTCAGCTCTTCTAGGGAATACAATCCAAATATTGGTCTTCTCCAAAACTACTCACTATTTTCGTGAGCAAATCGATATAAATTTCTGAAATCACCATTACTGTAATATTTGTATACGCTGTATATTTTTCTGTTACGCAAATTCATATATTCAGTCATAACAGAAAATCTCAAAAATATACTAAGATTCACACGTATACCGCGAAATAAAACAAAGTCAAACGAAATACCTTAAAATTCTAAAGTAATTACTACACTAGAAGAAGCATTTCCTTAATTTATTCATATAATTTTAAGCAAATGTTAGCAATTACCTATATTTTTTTAAGAAAAAGCCTTAGATAGAAGCAAAGAAAAAAATTTCTGAAAGCAAAAGCGATTACTTACGATTTTATTCAATTAGTTTCAAGCATTTGCTTCGATTTTGAAAGAGAAAGCAATTGCTAAATTTTTATTCATTAGGATCCGAGATCAATGACATTTTAACAGAACTATTTTTGAATTATTCTCAATTATTTAACCTTAAGAAAACTTGCTCGATAACCTTCAAGGATATCGAAACATATAGAACCTCATATTCGTTCAGAACAAGCAGGATTTAGTCCTCGGCGATCTTGCGTAGATCACATAAATACACTCCGTACAGTCATGGAACAATCATTGAAATAACGTTTATCTTTATACCTGATAATTGTTGATTTTGAGCGTGCGTTTGGTAGCCTAAAGCACCAATCTCTTTTGCTAGCCCTCATTAGAGCTGGTATTCCCAACAAGATTCTAAGAATCATAAAGACGCTCTATTGTGAGTCTCAATGTGCATAAGGGTATTGTATAAGGGTCAACGGAGTGAATCCATCAACATTCGGAATGGGGTGAGCCAGGATTGCGTCCTGTCGCTCATCCTTTTAGATGATATTCTAAAGAGAAAAATTTCCAGGAATCATCGTGGAACATGGCTTTAGCATGTTAGAAGATCTTAGTTATGCAGATGACATCTGTCTTCTTTGTCATAGTCACGCGGATATGGCATCAAAACTACTTGTTTTGACAAAGGAAGCTCAAATTGCAGGTCTTAAGATCAATATTAAAAAAACTAAATCGATGAGAGCTTGTACCAACAAAGTCGCTCCCTTTATCATTGGAACAACACAGATGGAGACATTGTGCTGGATATTAAAGATCAATTGACTCTATGGAAACAATACATCGAAACCATTTTCAACGAACAAAGAGAAGAAATCACTACCAGCACTAACAATGAAATGGGGACATCTATTTTAAAGGAAGAAGTGCAAGCGGCAATAAAAGTAGAAAGATGGGAAAGCGCCTGGCCCTGACGATCTACCTGCAGATGCGCTCAAGTTGATTGAAGAACAACACTTAGGTGCTGTTACTACTCTATTTAATAAGATCTACGAAACAGGGATGATACAAAAGGAATGGCTACAGTCGACGTTTGTACTGTCAAAAATGTGAAGAACACCGCACGATCAGCCTTATGAGTCACACACTTTCTCAAAGTCATCCACCGCAGGATCACAACTTAGTTTGGCTTTAGAAATGGTTCGGTACTAGGGAGGCTTTGTTTGCCTACAATGTCTTAATGCAGCGATGCCTTGATGTGAATCAAAATGTATATAGGCCTGCTTTATTGACTATAATAAAGCATTTGATAAAGTAAGACACAAGCAACTAATAGAAGCGTTAGAACGAAAACATCTCGATACAAGAGATCTACAAATAATAGTAAAACTGGACCTCAATCAAAGTGCATCTGTTTGCGTCCAATCTGAACTGACGAGAGCAGTGGATATCAAACAAGGAGTTAGACAGGGACAGGGATGTGTTCTTTCACTACTCAGTCGAGAATATGGTCTGCCACTCAATGTTAAGAAGACCAAATACATGATTATCACTAGAACTGGAGCCCAATGAACATCTGTACGCGGAAGGCGACGAGCTCGAAAGAGTAGAGAGGTATTCGAACAACGTCGCTCCCTTTATCATTGGAACAACACCTATAGAGAAGGTAAATAATTTTACTTACTTAGGTAGTAATATCAACCAACGGAGGCACAGAGCAAGATATCATAAATAGAATAAACAAGGCCAGAATAATATTTGGATTGCTCAATAATATTTGGAGATCTAGACAGTAGTCTCAACTTACTAAACTTAACATTTTCAATTCGAATGTCAAGTCAGTATTGCTGAATGGTGCAGCGACCTGGAAAATTACATCGTCATTAATTAACAAACTCCATGTTTTTATAAACCGTTATCTGCGAAAAATTGTAGGAATATTCTGGCCAAATACTATTAGAAATGAGGGTTTATGGAGCTTGACTAACCAGAGGCAGGTGTGTAACGAGATCGAACTTAGGAAATCAGTCAGAAGAACTGGTCGTCCAAGATATACATGGAAAAGGACAATTAAAAAGGAGATCGAAGCAGTAAACCGATCATGGCGAGATGTCAAATCAATTGCTAACAACCGAACCCGCTAGAGAGCGTTTATTGAAGCTCCACGTAGGAGTAAAGGACAAAATGAATGAAGAAAACTTGCTTTAAAATAATCCAATATTGTAATTAAAATCATTATGGCATATTAATAATTTAATTATATTTGAATTTTTAAATATTAAACAATAATTATATAAAATTTAAAACTAATTGTGGTGCTATAGAACAATTTTCAAAGTTAATGCCCTCAGATTCGATCTGTATTATTCCTACAATGAGCAACACAACTTAAAAATAAAACAGTCTTTATCTGATAATTTGCCGCAACACATATTATAAATAACATTTAATGCTACGGCTCCGTCCCGGGTATATTTTATCCATATTATCTATACTGGTAGGCATGAGTTCTCTTTCCTTATACGAGTCGACTTGTTCTAGCACAGTAACCAGTTAGATTATGTCTTTTTGATATCATTTGTCCAACGCGTTGGCGGTCTTTCTGTGCTTCGCTTATCTACCTACTGTCTCTATTCTAGTAACTTGCGTGTAAGTCTCATATTTGTTAGTATAGATAGTCGTCTAGGAAATAATTTAAATATACAACTCAGATGCAAAAAAACGCAACGGATATTTTTTTCGTCAAGTTTAGTGTTAAATTTTTTTTTACTTTTATCCCTATTTTCATGATTTTTTTTTCAAACTGTATACATGGTGGCGCACCTCATTCGCCTCGGTTGATTATACGAAAACGGAAAGATTAGAGAAAACGGACAAAATACTTTATGGGTATATGCGGGAAGGCAATGTGGATAATTTAAAATTATTTTGAATTGTACAGGGTGTGCCAGAACTAATATCCATACCAAAGTTATCTTTTTTTCATCTGGAACTATTTTGTAACTATTTTGTCACATTTTTAATTAAATTTTGTTAAATAAATTAATTTTTTATACTATAAATATCTGTTTTTTCCTTATAAATAAACACATTTGCATCCCATTTTAAATAAGATATACAAATTGCCAAAACTTAGAAATAACAGTTCAAAAGTTCAACAAAAATCCTACACGCGTTTTTAAAAAGAAACATATAACCACGCACTATGTCATTCCAGCAAGCGAATACGACACAGCATAGGTTTCCGGACTAATCGACTGGTGTATTTACACCACTCAATAGACGTGTCGGGTTTGCAGAGCGGTTTCCGATGCAGTCGCTTTCTTTCGCATCTGTTATAGGTAATTTGTGCTTTAGGTACGGAACCCTTGACCAAAATTTTCCAAACTTGACCAAAATGTTTTCCGTTGCGTTTTTCATTTTCTTATAACAATGAACGAACTTTTCTGGTATAGGATATGGAAATAGAATATTTTTTAAGAAATAATATTAAGATAGTAAAACTATTATATTACATTAGGTACTATTTATTGTGTGGGTAAGTATTGATTTTAATTGGTCAAAATTGTTGGTTGATACTAACCAGCAAAAGGTAAAAAAAACATTAATTTTTCAAGAAACGACAAAAACACCCTATTTTGAACTCACCTTAGGATTTACGTTTAACTAGCAATAAAATAGCATAATCATCAGTAGTTTAAACGGATTTATCTATAATGTCTGTTTCTGGAGAAAGGCTGAAAGAGAAATATAAAACATTGAACTAAATTTTTGTGTAATGACACCAAAATTTACTTATTTTTTATAAAATGCTACTGTTTTAGAACTCAAACGGGGCCTAAGCTAGAGGTAGGAATTCTAGTTCTTTGTGAGGGGTTCTATTTCTGTTCACGCATCTCATTATTCTTTTTTTAGTTTTCTTTAATTGGGTTTGGGTTTATAACATTTAATCATTTGTACAATATAAGTGATGTGCAAAAATAAGTAGTTTAATTTTTTGTTTATTTTTCTTTACATTACTCGATTATTAATTGTTTGGTTGAGAATGATCGCATAAATCATTAAATTAAATTAAATTTCGTTTCAAGATTCAGACTCAGATGATTTCCAACTATTGCCCAGTGCGCGCGATAAAAGTGCGCGTACTACCGCAAGACATTCGCAATTCGGCCGGTGTGTAGAGACCAAGTCGCAAACACTAGTGCAGAGATCCGACACTGTTTCTATTTTTCTGGTACTATTTTTTCGCAACAACGTTACGTGCATCCGAAGAGTGTGGGCAAAAAAAGGGTAAGTCATTTGAGTGCCCTGGCATATTTATTTCTCAATATTTTCTTTTTTTTTCAATTCTCTTTTCGTTCAATTTCGCAACAATTTCCTTAGTTCAAGTTCCTCCAAAGGAACAGTTTCTTGAACTAGGTCTTTGGTTCACATTAGTTCCCAACTAACATTGACATCCCCGTTGCTTGCTCATGGGATACGAGATGTGTAATAAGTGTAGTTGTGTATATTAAAAACATATAGGTAAATTTTATTGCAGATAAGATCAAAGAATTAAAAAGAAACTCAAATCAGAGTTTAAAAAAGTATTGTAACGTTTTTAGTTCGTTACATGTCTTTGTATATGATATATGATGTCTGGCGTTTCATCACCGGATTCCCTATCGTTTAGGCCGGATAATTTATTTGACGCGCTTGGCGTAATTTTTACGTTCTCTAGTCCACAACCCTGTTATCGTTTGACTGCTCTGTGGAGGCGCTGCCAACATCGCTTCAAAGTTCGCTCTCTTAGCCACCATCAAGACACCATCCCGACTTTTAGAAATGGTAATTATTTAAATCTTGCTGTATAATCTGAATCAGCTGCTATTGCAAAGCAACAAGTAAAGATGAGATATTATCCTTTTAGATTCGATATTATTACTGCATATTTTTAGGGTAGAGTTTTGGATGTCCCAACCTAACTTGTATTTGTATTTTGCTGGCACGTTGGCGTTCCTTTTCTTTTGTCCTCCAGAATGTTACATGAAAGAAAGGAGAGTTTCTTTGTTTATTATTGAGCCCTCGGAAGTAATTCGAGGTAGGTTTATTGTGTTTATTACACCTTGGTAGGTTTTAAACACGAGTTTCGTATTTTTAGGGTCCTATGGTTGGATGCCCTATGTAAGGATGTACTGTGGACGAGTGTTACATGTAGGGATGGTTTATCTTATATATAGAGTGCCCCAGCGTGGATGTAGCTTGAGCCCCATGCTGCTTCTTTCCCATTTCTAAGCCTAGTCAATAGTTACGGCTGTATTGATTCACGGTGTCCTCATTCTGGCCTCTTTTGTTGTATTGGCTAACAGGATAGCCGAGAGACAGTACAGAGATTGAGCCCACCTCACGCTGTTACTGTTTGAAGCACGATTACATAAAGAACAGCTAAGTGTAGATTTAAGTTCTAGTTTTCAGTCGATTTTCAGTCTTAACATAATAACGTACATCTTAAATAATATCGTACAGACTATGTTTAGTGGTTAAATCGTTAAGAACATTCATGTTGATTTAGTATTTAAAATATGATTTAGGTTTTAGGTTTCATTACATTACGTCTCGTAATAGTATTACTTTCATAGATATTATTATTGCGCTATTTTAACAGATGAATAACGAAACATAGATTCTAGAATCTACTGGTTGCAACATCTTCCATTTAACATCGTATAAAATATATCAAATTAATTAAAGTAATGCTACCTATTATACATTTTCTATAACTTTACATGTATGGTATTTTTTTATAGTCTTTTCATTGAATATTCCTAACGGTCTGACATGGCTTTACTTGACATATAACCACTATAATGATTATTAAAATTGTACAATGTATTTACCATCACAATACATCATGAATGAATATAGTCACTAGTTTTAAGTAATAAACAACTGTGTTTTCTTTCTCTATACATGCCTGGCGCCCAATATTTGTATTTTTGATTTATTATTGTTAGTTTGTTTCTTTCCAGTGAAATACCTTATCCACGACTGCTCTACCAACGAAAAGCTGCCGTTCGCAGTGGTAATGTTTAAAAAAACGCTATAGTATATCACAAATCATTTGGAGCAAATAATAAAATACTTAATACTAACACATATAGGTGAAGCCAAATGGTAAATAGAAGGTAAAGTTTTATTAAAAAATTATTTAATAAAATTGTATATTTTCGTCTAAAACGTAATATACAGGGTCGCTGAAATGTATGGGAACGGTCGATTATTCGGTATAAAATATAAGAGGTGCCCCAAAAAGTTAAATGTAAAAGTTACAGGGTTTTTAAATATCTATTAGCCGGTAATAAATGTATGTATACAGGGTCGGTCATAAAGTTGTGCCACATTAAAGTATTTTTTTTGTGTTTCTGTATATTATTCCCATATTTCGGTTCTTCCGTCAATTCTAACTAAAAATCGAAATACACACATTGTACCTCAAACCAACGGTTTCCGAGTTATTCACTTTTGAAAATATCACTTAAACAATTCAATTTAATTAATTTCGATGTGTTAGGTTTCATTTAACGGCGCCATTCTGCGGAAACTGTGGTACTTAATAATATTTGACAATAGTTTTCAAGTTAGTATTTATGATGTATAAAATAAGATTATACAATTAAGTCTGGAATTTACAAAATGTTCGTTAACATTTCAAAATCAGAACTTCATACCTACATCAGCAATAATTTGTAAAATTTTAAGATTTCATTTATAAAGTTTTGTCTGTGCTTGTAACTTGTATTTCTTTAGATCATTCCTTTGCTTAAAAATAATAAAAAAAATCATAAAGTTGATCAAGTAAAGCAATTCTGTAGCTATTTTATTTAAAACGGCTTTACATTTGAGGTTTACGGAAATTTTTTAATCTCTTCTTTCATTGCACTAAATACGAAAAGAAAACGTAAAAAATTATTCAGATATACAGAGCACGGCGAATTGTTCTCTGCCCTGCAGCGTCCATAATTTTCGGGTGCAGATACATACGAAAGCACTTTGATTTGAAAATTAACTTCTGAATGCCTGCCGGTCTAGACGGACTAAAAGCTCCGATATTTCTGGCCGAGAACAACCCGAGAAGCGAGGGAAATAAAGAAAAAAATTAAGAGTAACCGATACAGGTAAAATTGAGCCGTTTTCAGTAATGCCTTTTTATGTCTAAAATGCATTTTTATCGTTAATTACACTACAACAATTTTTATGACTATTATTATTGCATAGAATATATATAAATTATAACAATAAATCATTCTATTAAGGAAACAACAAAAAAGGGCATTAATAATACAGGTCAAGACGACTTTTGAGTCAGATATACCTAAAGGTGATTATATATCATGTATACATATATACAGGGGTTCCAAAATTCTAGGGTTGCTTATGGCAAAGCCACGTAATTTTATAACCAATAAAACTTCCGACAATATTCGAAAAAAAAAAACGATATATTGCAAAATCGTTAATCTTTCCTGTCATTAATTGAAGATATATTGTAAAATAAATGTCAATCATTGTCACTATTTTCTCTTTATAATATGCTGCAATCAAATCTCAAATCTGGCCTTTCGTTTCAGAGATACCATTCAGCATCATCATCGTTCTCAACTTATTCAACCATTTCCAATTATGGTGTAGCCTTCCTCACATATTTAGATACTCCCTTTGTAGTTTGACCCATTGTTGTCTATTGTTGGCTATGGGGGCCCAAGTTATCCCTGCTAATTTCCTAATACCATGGTCCCATCTCAAGTTTGGTCTTCCTCTAGGTCCCTTAATTCCTCGTGGGTACCATACTGTAATTTTTGTGGTTCATCTGTTGTCCGTTCTTCTTGCCAGGTGTCCTATCCATTGCCATTTGAGGGATTTGATTCTGTGGATGAGATCTATACCTGGGTCTTTTTTCGTATCCACTCTATTCTTTTACGGTCTATCTTAGTTATTCCCAGCATATATCTTTCCATTGAGCGTTGTATGACCCTTATTATGTCCGTTTTAAGTGTCCAGGTTTCGCATGCAACATTGACATGATTGGTAGTACACATTGGTCGAATGTTTTCTTCTTTAGATAAAGTTGCATTCTAGATTTGATATGATTGAGTTTCGTCCATAAGTACTCCATGCCAACTTAACTGTTCTGTTGATTCCTGCAAGTAGAGATCCCGAGCTGTTTATTAATAGTCCCAAATATCTTCTTTCTTCTTTCTCAGCCTGGTTCCATCCGGTGTTGGATATAGGCCTCTTCTAGGTTTTTCCATGCTTCGCGATCTCTAGCCAATCTTATCCATTGTCTTCCCGCCACTGCCCTGACGTCATCGACCCATCTCTTTTTTGGTCGGCCCACACTTCTTGTTGTTCCCCTAGGTCTCCATAGGATTATTTTTTGGGGCCATCGGTCTGGATCCTGTCTTGCCACATGTCCTATCCATTGCCACTTCAGACTTGCCACTCTTTTAACGACATCTATTAATTTTTTTTTTGACGTATGTGGGTATTCCGTATTTTTTCCCTAATGGTGACTCCCAACATGATTCTTTCCATGGCTCTTTGTGCTACTTGTAGTTGTTCTGCTGTTTTTCGAGTAATTGCCATAGTCTCACTATGGCAATTAATTGTACCACATATATATATATATATATAGATACTTAATACGTAAGCACAGGTAGAATGCAGCTGTCGTAAGCCTTTTTCTTTAGGTTCATGGGCACCTTTTTATCCTTGAAAATATCGCTCATATTTCCAAATGCTACCCATGTCCGAAAGTACCAAATATACAGGTTGTTAATTTGTTTATTACTCGCGGCAAGATCTTTATGGTTGAAATATGGCAACCTCGGCCCGCTCGTCGAGAGATGACACGACGGGACGAACCGGCAGCTTACGTGCATTCTCAAGGACAGGGAGTATGCAGTGTTGCCATTCTGTTCCCCAATAACTAACCGTCCAGTTGACAATCTGGATGTATTCTTCTACTATTTCCAGTGCTGTGTTATTTATCAGATTGTCTTTTCTGTCCACTAGTTCGTTGTACATTACTTTAGTTTTAATATGTTCATTTTAATACCCACTTTATTGCTGGCTGTATTCGTTAGTTCGTTAATTTGTGAATGTAGTTCTTCAGGGCTATTAGCAATTAGGACTATGTCATCAGCGAGCCTTAGATGGTTGAGATATTCTCTATCTACTTTTAATCCTTTGTTGGTCCAGTACAGTTGACGGAAGATTTCATCTAGTGTTGTTGTAAATAGCTTTGGGGATATTGTATCTCCCTGTTTCTTTGTCAGTTAGGAACTCTGGGGTTGTTTTATATATCATTACTCTTACTTTGGCTACTTTGTAATTGGCGAGAGTATCTATATAAGGCAATGCCCCTTGTTTTGCTATGGCTTTTATCATAGCCTTGATAGATCTTTACTTCTTTTTTTAAGCGTATAAGATATCCAGAATGCAATAATCATATCTGGCTTGATGATCGTTATAAGTTCTTGATAACTGATAAGTAGTTATCAAGGGTTTTAAGAGGGGGAATATCTCTATCTCTATCTATAGTGGCGTGTTTCTCTTCATCGTAATATGTCTGCATCATTAGAAGTTTCACGTACTTACAACTTATAAAAGTGCAAATTTGAAAATAATATTTAGATATTTGTGACTAGTTTATTTCTTAAAAAAAACAATAAAAATGAGAAATTTTATATTGCTGAAACTTCTACACTTTGTTGTTGAACTAAAGAACTAAATCTAAGGTTTATCAAAATTCATAGAACACAGGCCAAAGAGAAGACCTTAATGCAAAAATTATAATCAATCTGTCCAACAATTGTTCTTGATACTATTTTTATTTCTAGAAAATTTCATATTTTTAAAATTTCAATATCCAACTCGACTTGAACAAAATATTTGTTACGATCCAAGCAGCATAAATTTTACTGTAAGGATATCCAAGTAAATAGCCAGCGTCAAGTTGTGTGTTGGTGTTTTTACTGGTTATTGTCCCGGATGATTCTGTAGTATACTGACTGAACTTTATTTTTTCAAATAATTACAATTCGTACATCTAGTAATTCAATTGAAAGGTACCATCTATAAAACAAAAATATTCGCTATGGATTTATACACAGTTCTTTAATATTTCTGTGACATAGTCATTTGTTCTGGTTACCCATTTTAGTATGTGTGAGACAAAAAAAATATATATTTTATGTATATCGGTCATGTTCAGTTTATTATACATTTTACCATTTAGTAAAAGTGATATTATCTTATTACAAGTAAACAATCACTAATAAATTCATTTGTATAATTTATACATGAATCATACACTTTGTAAAAATATAGGTTACCTTGGTCTTTGTATATACTAAATAAAATTATCATTCATATTGTGCTACTATTGTGTAATCAGGGTCCACTTTTGTATACAAAAAGACGATGCGACGTAAACATATGTACAAAACTCACCTGCAACTAGTCAGTTTTAAAAAGACGTAAGTCTTAAATTCTTTAAGTCAACTCACCACCAAATGGTGTTATATTAATTTTTTTTTTCTACAATGTAGTTTTTTTTTAGTTTTTGTGTTTTATTCAAAATGTCACAATAAATTTTAGATGTTTACAGAAAACCCACAGATTTTTTACAGTGGCGAAATACACAGTTTTTTTAAGGACCTAATTTATATTTTTCTTAATTTATATTTAATATATATTTTTTAGTGATATAATGACAATATAATATAGCTGTGCTAAAGATACAAATATTTATTAATACATCAGTGTCATCAGCATTAGAAGGTTTGCTACGCCGACTAAATTAGGAACTAAATAGAATATTTCCTGCTGACCCTACCTACTTCCTAATGCCCTATTAATCATGAAGATATGCTAGATGCAAGAAAGGTGATATCTCGGACAATAATATAATAAAAAATAAAATACAAGTTCAACTGTATAATTTCTATATTCTTGTAGTAGGTTTATTCCTTGAGTCTACGCAACAAAAACTTATTTTTGTAAATATCACTGCGTTGCATCCAAACGAAAATCAGCTTGTCAGTGGATTTTTACTAGTAAAACAAATTTGCTAATCTGCATAATTTTGTTAAACGTATCAAGAGATATATCTACTCCCGTTATAAGAAGAAAAAAAGAACATATTAAATAAAAACTATATGAAGATGTCTAAATATAGCAATTCAAGAATTCTTTAGTTTTTAGCAGATACATTTATTATAGACTGTCGACAATATATTAGAATGATATTACATAAACTAAAACTTTTAATTTAAAATTACTACCTGATCGCATTTACTTAATGGGGTAAAACAGAGGTAAAACCTTCTTTTTGAGGTGTCTCTTCTCAACGATGATTGGCGATAATTTCTTGTCTTTCTGTTGTTCTGACAAGTTTTTGGACATTCATTCCTGTCCAATCCCTTATGTTTTGTTTGGTTTGGTTTGGTTCCTGAGAATGTTTCCAAGAGAGTTCCTGAGAGTTTCCTGAGAATGTCACCAAAGTACGCTGATTTTCTTTTCATTGATATATCTCAGGCGTCAAGTTGCAAAACCCGTCTTATTCCAAAAATGTTGTTTCGAGATAATAAGCAAAAACTGTTTTAGCAAATTTTTGAAGCGTTATTTTACAAAATACGTGTCCATTAAGTCCAACATATTCACCAGGAACGTGCATACGCCTTATCACAAGAATATATTTTTAAAAGTAAACAAGGGAAAAAGTCATCACTGACTTTTTTCCTTGCGAAATAATGTAAGCCGTTTAATGCCGATTAGAAGTTGTTTCTTAGTATTTTGTCGATTTAGACTTCCTTGGCTTTTTAAAATTAGGTCTTTTGTAATTATAGTGGAGTGCTTTAAGCCCTTATGGGATACAAACCTCGGAATTCATTTACTGTGAACGAATTTTTATAAAACTTTTTGCATTGTATTGTTAATAAGATATATTACAAAGTTTACTCATTTTCTCAAGTTCGTTGCTTTCACTTTAGTATTTAAATACACATATACAAATGCATACATACATGATGGCTCCGCGTTCCGAAAAACCTCAGTATCACGATTCCTATTTCAGATTTTCACTCCAAACCTTTTATAAAATATGCATTAAACGGTAATTCACATTTCAAAAATATTCTTATAAATATACAGGGCGAGTCAAATATATTTTTATACTTAAGTTTTAGTTTTTCAAATGAAATGCTTTATATTTGTTTAGTTCAGTGAATTTGCTATAAAATTCCGGTTCCAAAAATACCTTAATACCATAGAGTTTACCATAGAGTGGTTTTAGAATTATTACCACGTCCATGGGGACGTCAATCTAGACGTCCAGAAACCTTCGTATAAGAACTTCTAATCGAGACGATCGACTTATTGTAAGTTTTTCGCTAAGAAACCGCCGTTTGCCAGCTTTTAAAATTTATAATGAATTGCACCTATGGAACGTACATATTAACTAACGGACTATAAGTAAAAGACTAAATAAAGCAAATCTTATGTCAAGAAGGCCTGCTTCGGGACCAGAACTTACTAGATCTGTTGACTAGGACGAAAAACAAAGGCATGTTCTTAATGTAAAAGTTACGAAAATATGTTAGTGTCTTCTTCAAAAGCGCATATCTCCAACAAAAATAAAGCTAATGAAGTGAACCAAAAAACAGACTATCGAGAAAGGATATATTCAGATGATAAAATGATTTTTAAATTTCTTGGCGTTTTTAACATATTCCACGGGGTGTTTCAAACTTTTACCAAAATACCAACATTTCGTTTTCTCTCGTATAATTGACCGATGGGGAGTTTCGTTTTTAATTTAGAAAAAGATACTAAAAAGCCAAATAATTTCGCTACATTCTGCTTAAAAAAATCATCAAAATCGACCCACTAGAACAAAATATATTAAACTTTAAAATACATCAAGTTTTAAGGTGCCCATTTTTCGTTCCGGTGAATGTATTTCAAAAACTACACATTTTAGTCATATACTTTTCTAATGAAATTCGTTTTATTTTTTTACAAGAATCCGAAGATCAATTAATATATAGGGTGTTCCATTATAAAAAACACAACTTTGATGTGTAACTTTTTTTGGGAACACCCTCTAGAACCATATATCATTTTAGAAAATGCTTTAAATTGACTTCCATAAGCTCACAAAATTTCTCTTAAATACAAACTGTTGTTCTCTTTGCAAAAACCGCGTCGTATATGACGCGCCACCCTGTATAATTCGATTTCAATCAAAATTTCAATGATTAGAATATAAGCAGAATAGGTATAGCTTATGCATTAGATTTATTTATTTTAATAAATTTACTTAGAAAAAATCAAAAGATTAAGAAGTAAATAATTAAGAATTTATTAAAATTACTAAAATAAAAAAAATAAAAGCAACGAAAAAAAATGGGTAAACATTTCAGTATTATATCTATAAAACACAATACAGAAGGTTTCACATTAATATATTCAAAGTAATTGAATTCCGAGGAAAAAGTCTCTGGGCACTCCACTAATTATCTCAGATACCATTATATTTTTATTTGTGAAAAAAACGTGATCGAAATCGACAAAATATCAAGATATAACTTTTAATTGGCCTTTAGAGTATTTTGGGCGGTATTCCACTACAACTATACTACATAAATATTAAAAAAAAAAACATAAAATTAGAAAGCTAGTTACGGTTTTATATTAACTCTACTAGTTTACGATTTTATATTAACTCTATTTTTTTTGAAGTTTATAAAACGCATTCATAAAAAATATATATTCTTCATATCCTTCAATTTAATAGCTGTTAGTAAGAAGTTTCGATTCAGATATGTCCACATACTGTTTTTTTTTAATAAATAAGTCTTACTTATTGCCATTACTTACTGACGAGTATTTGACACGCATCAGATTTTTTCAGCAAGGCATTTTTGGCCAGGCATTTCCTTTCATGAGCCCTTCTGTGACTAAAAGGCCCGATATCTGATGTTGTCCATACTCCGGACATTCAAAAATCTCATTACTTTGTTGCCTCTTTACTTTTTGGTTGTCGTTGTTAACTGAGTTTACACTTCTCCTCCATTGCGTCCTATTGTGCGCTGCTTCCTCCCACTGATGCTGCATACTTATCTCCTTTAAGTTTTTATGGAAAATATTCTTTTATATTTTGAGTTATCCACCTGTTTTCCTCTTACCGTCTATAAGCTCCCCGTAAGGGAGAGATCGGTAGGCGGTTTTCATGCATCCTGCATACGTGGCCAAATCCAGGCCTATCTTAAGCGAGATTTAGTAATCATGACTTCAGCGCTTTCACGGCTTGCTTTTTCAAGGACTGATACGTTTGAGACATGGTGGTACCATTTGATTCTTAAAAGTTGTCTAAGGTCTCTGTTACGACTTGTTTAATGCGCTCGTATGCCGGCGGTACAGCACTCAGGCGATATAACATGGTGGGGATTATTATTGCTCGGTACACTGCAAGTTTTGTTTTTATGCTCAATTCCTGATTGTTGAAAACCCTGTCTTTTAATTTCCAGAATACTCTTGAGGCGCTGCTAATTCAGTGCTGAATTTCGAGTCGATATTGGCCTTTTCCGAAATCAAACTGTCGAAATTTGAATTGAATTCCGCTACATATTCCAATAGTTCTCCGATTTTTATAGCGCTGTTATGATTTTCCGGGGGAATGCACATGATTTTAGTTTTATCGATGTTCAGCTTAAGGCGCAAAGTCTCGTATGCCCAAGTACATGTGTTCAATAAATAAGTCTTCCGCCCAAAGTTAAATATTTTTAGTGTTCAGTATGTCTTTCTATAAAATAACATATTTAAAGTTTTTAATCTAAAAAGGATTAAACATATCATTTAATATTAAAATATAAACATATAATTTCAAAATTTCAGCTAACTTACGACTATAATTCCACGTCTCAAAATTACACATTACAAATATTTTTTAGTCTTCAGTATGTCTTTCTATAAAATAACATATTTAAAGTAGGATTGGCATGATATAATATATCAATGATATACAGGGTGTTTCAAACCAAATGCGAAAAACTTCAGAGGGTGATTCCTTGTTCAAAATAAAGGATAGTTTGCTTCATAAACGTTGGGTCAAAAGTCAACCATTAGGGAGATATTGCGGTACAAAGATGGCGGAAAAATAATGTTTTTATTTTTTATCTTGAAAACGAAAAGAGATAGACTAATAAAATTTT